>NW_007247358.1:33270-66733 GCF_000164805.1 Carlito syrichta
GTGTGACTGAACCCATTTAATTAAATTAATTTTATTATTATTTCCCCTTCATGAATATGTGGAACTAGGTAGTAGGACCCACTCACAATTATTACAATGATGTGTATGTGTTTGTGTGTGTGTGTGTGTGTGTGTGTGTGTGTGTGTGTGTGTGTTTCCAGTGAGCACTAGCTTATACCTATAGGCTCTTTCTGTGGGAGGGAGGACTCTATTAAAATGTACATTCATGTGCAAATTCTATTTTAAGTCTATGTATATAACACGGAGCCTAACAAATAAATAATAAGGTAAGATTTGGTTGCTTCAACCAAGCAACTAAAACAAACATATGAAGAACATTAATTGTTAGCTTACCCTGCCCCCACCACCTGACCCCCACCTTACCTCAGTATTTTCTTTGTGAAAGCGAGGAATTAGACAAAACTCTGCATATAATGATTCCAAGAGTTGAAGTAACTGGGATAAAGCCTATTTTAATCTACTAACTCATAAATTTGCATTATATAAATTTCATTTTCAGTATTTGTACTGGTACAGTGCTTTTTATAAATTGTCCTAACAATCTTGTAATGAAGAAATTATTCATATTATTTCTATTCTTTAGATGTATAATTTGAAGTGTCGGTGACCAGCACTGACCAAGGGTGGGTTAGGACCCGCACCAGAGAATCTGGACAGCGAGAAGAGACTACTCGGAGGCAGTTCTTCTGGGAACAGTCTGATCAGGACTGGAGCCGATTTTATTCAAACCTTTTCCAACTTATATACCATTTTCTATACCCTCCAGCAGTGTGATAATTATTTACTGGGCGTACAAATTCCATGATGTATATTGCGGTTTACAAATTATGCATCACAAAACCATCACGAGACTTGCAAGTTCCAAGCGGACAATTCAAACTCCATGATGCCTGACGTGCTTCACAAAACTCACATCAAGGTCACAGGTGCACAATTTCAATTGTTCAAAATGTCTTCCATAGTGTTCAATAAATCATTCATATTATACTCTTTGTTCTAAACCCCGATTAATACAAAAAAACTTTTCTGAGTTAACTCTAGGTTCAATCCAAGTTCACTGACTCCAAATATTTTTAGCGATTAATATTATCAACTTAACACTATACTATAATCTATAAGTTTAGTTAAATGACTTAACTGTCAGCTATACTATTAACCTATTATGATTTAACGTAATGCCTTATAACTCAGTTAAAACTTATTCTTAAACTACCAAACTTTACTATAATTCATATGTTTCATATGTCTAAATTTTAATTTTTATATGATCTAGTTATTGGACTTTAATACTATGCTATATCCTATTAAGCTAACACCTTATTGTTAATTCTTTTATAAATTGTATAGTAACTATTACACTTGAATAATGTAGCAAAAGGAAACAAAACAGCAAGCATAGATTTACACAGCTATGAGTGTATATGTATATATTTTATCCTAACAAGTCTACTCTAAAAATCAAATAGTAGCTGTCACACTCTTGAACAAGGAAATGCAGGGCTGCCAAGATGGCGGCCATGGGCTGAAGCAGACAGAGTTTCGGTAATTAACGAAACAAAAGAAAATGTTCTGCCTGGCTAGGGGCAGGGTGACAAAACTATCATGGTAATTTAGTTTCTAATCTTAGCCCTAGGAGAAACAGCTTTCGGGAACAAGAGCTGACTACCCAGTCTACCAGGAAATAGAAGTTAAAAAATATCTAGAAAGAAGTAAAACTTAGAAAGACAGAGAGAAATAATTCTGCTATGCACTTTCCATCAGGTGTATTGAGATTTACTTATAAGTTTTACTGCCATGTATGCACACTGGTCACTAATCACACGCCAATATTATAGGTATAACTGATATCCTATGTCAGAGGCGATCTTCCAGATGGGCCTTTACAGGCCTCAGCCATGTAGCTATAGATGTTGGCTCCCAACACATACTCATTCTACCCTTCCTTGGTCCATTATCTAAAGGCAATGCTCTTACTAATGAGGTTATGTAATTTTTTGTTTTCCCTTCACTAGCAGCTACCGCTTCCCATACCTTTCATCATCACAATGCCCAAAGTTTACTTCACTTATTTGGGCTTCCAAAAGCAGAAAAAAAACCGCCTTAACTCAGCTGACAACAAGGAAAAAGAAACTCATTCCTCAACTAAAACATCTGGCTGTTGAGAGGCTGCTGCTTCCACAAGAGCCTGCAAACCACCAACTTGGGGACAGCTGAAAGTGCTGATGCGTAAAGCAAAGGACTTGGTTTGGTTTCAAATTACTTCTCTTACTCTCTATACTGTTTTTATTGCTATACTGGCTATTTAGCAAGCCAGGTGGGTTGTATTTATTCAAAAAAAAGGAAAATCTTATTGGGCTTATATCCCAAACCCTCCAGTGTTCCAGCCTGTTATATGGGATACTAAGATGATTACTGTTTTTACTAATCATTCCTCTTTATTAAAAGGCCCCACTCTTTTTTCATCGTGGGTCAAAACTGTAATCAATCATAATTATTCTTTTTAGGTTGTTCTAGTTCTCCTCCAATATGTTTTAGTTTAGCTAAAAAATCAAACTACTTGCATAAATTGTAAATTAATTAATTGTCTTACTTTCTCTAATTCATATAAAGGATTTATTATTCTCCTCTGACCTCCTTATTTGATGGTTCCTGTAAATCTTCCATCTCTTTGGTATGATGTATATAGTTTAGTGTTTAAATATGAAGTTAACTCACTGTTGTCACAACCAAAGAGATTTATAGCAACTTTAATTTTAGGTATTACAGCTTTAATAGCCATTGCTACTTCGGTTTCAGTTTCAGCCATAACTTTAGCTAAAGTACATACTGCTACATTTACAGATCAGTTATCCAAGAATGTCTCATTAGCTTTAGCAGCTCAAGAAATTATTGACCAAAAATTAGAAAGTAAAGTTGATGCATTAGAAGAGGCTATTTTGATTATAGGACAAGAACTTGTAACCTTGAAAGTTAAATTGGCCTTGAAATGTCATTCAGAGTTTAAATGGATTTGTGTCACACCTCTCCAAGTGAACAAGTCTATTCATACCTGGGATAGGATTAAAAATCATATCTCCAGAATTTGGAACCATTCCGACATAAGCTTGGATTTCTCCAAACTTCATCAGGAAGTACAAGACATTAGTTCTGCTGAAAAACAATTTGAGTCCACCCAATTGGCTCAGTCAATCTTTAACAATTTTTCTTCATTTGTCAATCAAAAATCATTATTATCTATATTAATCAATGTGGGAATTTGTGGAGGAATAATCTTGCTACTATTATGCTTACTTCCAGTAATCTCCAAATCATTGAAAAATAACATCCCTCGACTAAGCACAGAATTTCACGGCTTCATATTAAAAAACAAAAAAGGGGGAGATGTTGGGAGCCAGCCTTGGAGGCCCACCTGATTGACAGGGTCCTGGTGGGCTGAAGACCCCGGGCCGCAGGGTGAGCCCAGGAAGTTGAGGCCCTTCTGTCTTCCACCTTTGCTGTTTGGTACCGCCAAAGAACTCTGTGCAGTCGTGGAAGAAGAAAATGGCGTGCTTATGTGAAGAACTCACAGCTAACCTGGAAATATCATGGTTTATTTTTCCATTTCCCACTATGCTGTTTGGCCTTTTCTAACATATGCAAGGGTTAAACTCTGAAGCACGTCAAGAATGCCTTCTTTCACTTGGTTATAAGTTACTAGATATTGCTTAATTAATAAAAGATATAAGTATATTCACTCCTTATTTGATTTAGGATTATGCAGTTTAGTGTTTAGACATAAGGTTTTTTAGAAGCACAAGTTTATAGTAAGTTCATTATGAATTCATTATAAGTTCTAACACTTATCTAGGAGTTATGTAGGTGATTTATAACACTGTTTTCACTGACTTAAGATAAAGATTAATGTTAAGGTTTTTACTTAATTCAATAGTCAAAACTCTAAGTTAACATTTATAGAGTGGGTTTTCACTGAACTCATAATATAATAATCAGACACTTTTATGATAGATTAGCTAAAGACAGAAAGCAACCTTGGGGGCCTGGGAAACATTACTAAAAGCTTCTCTTGAGTTCTCTTTAGAAACAAGCACTGCAGGATAGAAGAAAAGTAACAAAGACATCTGGACAAGGGAGGCAATTATAACGCTCTGAAGGACATAAAAGCCTAAGATGGGAAAACTCCTGACACATGAAGAAATGAATGCTTAGAAACTTTCTTGAGACATTTCAAGGACTGTAATTCAGGACACTGGACTGAAAGTATCATTGTTGGCTTTATGAATAAGACTTGCTGTCTGAATGTTTATAGGGATCTTGGTTTGTTGCTAAGACCACTAGATGGTAACTTTTAGAAGATATGTATGTGAAGGAATTTTCTTTGTCTTGCCCCTTTACAAATGGTATAAAAGCCTTCCCTTCACTAACATTAAACATCATCTGTTCAGGAAGCAGGTGTCCAAGTATAATATTTTCATCCTTCGCCTATCCGTCTCTCCTTCAGGAAATCTCACGACCCTTGTGATGCTGGACCCCCGCACTTAACAACATCATTCTTCTCAGACCTGGAAATAACAATACAGAAATTCATGTGGAAACATGAATGACTATGAATAGCCAAAACTATCATTAGCAAAAGAAAGAAGGTGGAAGGTATCATGTTTCCAGACTTTAAACTTTACTATAAGGCTACAGTAATCAAAACAGCCTGGTATTGGTACAAGAATAGATCGATGGAACAGGATAGATTCTGGAAGCAGCCTCAATTTCTCAACCAACTCATTTTTGACAAAGCCTCCAACAACAACCACTGGGGAGAGGAGAACTTATTCAGTAAATAGTGCTGGGAAAACTGGCTGACCACATGCAGAAGATTGAAACACACACAAAAATAAACTCTAAATAGATCAAAGACCTAAATGTAAAACCTCAAACTATAAGAACCTTGGAAAATGCAGGAGACACCCTTATGAAAATTGGAACTGGCAACCAAAAACTGATCAAAACCCCAAGTGCCCATGCCATAAGAGATAAGATAGACAAGTGGGACCGTACCAAACTGACGAGCTTCTGCAAAGCAAAAGATATCATCAAGAGAGTGGGGAGACAGCCCACAGAATGAGAAAAAATATTTTCCAACTGTATATATGACAAAGGTCTAACATCCAGAATCTGCAAGTAACTCAATGTGCCAAAAGGAAAAAATAAACAGCCCCATTAAAAAGTGGGTAAAAGGCATGAATAGATAGTTCTCAAAAGAAGATATATGGGCAGCCAACAGACAAATAAAAAAGTGCTCAGCCTCACTCATCATCAGAGAAATGCAAATTAAGACCACATTGAGATACCACCCAACCCCATCATTAATAAAACAAACAATAGATGCTGATGAGGATGTGGAGAAAAAGGAAAGCTTCTACACTATTGATGGAAACGCAAACTAGTATGACCTCTTTAGAAAACAGTGTGGTGGTTTCTAAAAGAACTATAAATTGACCTTCCAAATGACCCAGCAATCCCCCCACTGGGAATATCATTCTACAAAAAAGATACATGCGTGTTTACTGCAGCACTATTCACAATAGCAAAAACATGAAACCAGTTGTGCTGTCCATCAAAACTGGACTGGATTTTTTTAAATGTGGTACATATACATGATGGCATACTAGGCAGCCATAATGAAGGACAAACATATGAACTTTGCACCAACTTGGATGGATTTAGAATCTATCATACTCAGTGATCTATCACAGAAACAAAGAACAGAATACCACATGTTCTCACTTATAATTGGCCCCTGAACTTTTACCATAATACTATTCAGAAAGGGATTGGCAGTAGCAGTATACTGCTAGGGTGGGGGGGCATACAACATCAGTAAGGATTTTTTATCTCAAACCAAGCAAAGTGGGGACCAAAGGGAGGCCCAAACTTTACCTGTATGATGATCAAGTATATACATAATCCTGAATTGTACCCCACACCTTTAAAATAAATAAATAATCAGTAGCAATTCTGTATAATCATTTTCCCCAAGAAGCCAAAGAAAATAAACATTTATAACAGCTGCAAAACATACTTAACTATAAATTTAACCAATTAAGCAATAAAATTATTTAAGAAATTATAATTAATGTAGTATAACACACCAATGAAAGAAATTGAAGACATAAATAAATGAAAAGACATCCATGTTCATGGATTGAATGAATTAATTTTTTTAAATGTCTATAATATCCAAAGCAATCTGCATATTCTATACACTCCTTATCAAAGTTCCATCAAGAGAGCAGGGAGACAGCCCACAGTCTGGGGAAAAAATATTTGCCAACTGTATATCTGACAAAGGCTTAACATCTAAGATCTAGAAGTAATTCAAACATGCCAAAAAGAAAAAAAACTCATTACAAAATGGGTAAAAGATATGAGCAGACACTTCTCAAAAGAAGACATATGAGCAGTCAACAGATACATGAAAAATGCTCAGCTTCATTAATATCAAAGGAATTCAATTAAAACCACACTGAGATACCACCTAACACCAGTCAGAATGGCCATCATCAATAACTCAAAAAACAACAGATGCTGAAGAGAGTGTGGGGAAAAGGGAACACTTCTACACTGTTGCTGGTAGTGTAAACTCGTACAACCTCTGTGGGAAACAGTTTGGCAATCCCTAAAAGATCTAAAAATCGACCTTCCATATGACCCTGCAATCTCCCTACTGAGAATATACCCAGAGGAATACAAATTACTCTATGAAAAAGATGCCTGCACACGCATGTTTATTGCAGCATTATTTACAATAGCAAAAACACAGAACCAACCATGCTGCTCATCAAAAGAGGGCTGAATTTTTAAAATGTGGTACATATACATGATGGAATATTAAACAGCCATAAAGAAGGACAAAATTATGAACTTCACAGCAACGTGGATGGGCTTAGAATCTATAATACTGAGTGATGTGTCACAGAAACAAAGAACTGAGTACCATGTGTTTTCACTCATAAATGAACCTTGAACAATTATCATAATACTATAAGAAAGGGATAGGCAGTAGCTGAAAACTGCCAGGGGAAGGGGGGCACACCTCATCAACAAGAGTACCTGCCTAATGACCATTTGTATACCTAACCCTAAATTGTTCCCCACGTATTCAAATTTTTAAAAAACCAATGACTTTCTTACAGAAATTTTTTTTTAAATTCCCAAATTTGCAATACTTCTTGAATAACCAAAGAAATCTTGAGCCCAAAGAACAAAGCTGGAAGCATTACACTACTATATTTTTTAAAATACCACAAAGATATCATAATTAAAGTCCCATGGTACTGGCATAAAACAATCATAAGGACCAATGGAATAGAATAAATAATTCCGAGATAACTCAAGACATTTACCATTTGATCTTTGGAAAAGGTGCCAAAAACAACCAATGTAGTCTATTAAATAAATGATCCTGAAAAACATGCAGAACCATGAAATTGGATCTTAACAGTTATATGACCTAGAAATCCCACTCCTAGGCATATAGACAATGGAAATAAGCTCAATATTTTAAAGATATATCTGTCTTTCCATGTTCATTGCAGCAGTATTCACATAGTCAAGATAAATTAACTTGTGTGCATCAACAAATAAATGGATAAAGAAAATGTCTATGTATAGAAATATATGCACATGCATACAAAATGGAATACTATTCAGCCTTTAAAAGAAGGAAACCCTTCCATTTGTGACAATAAGGAAAAACCTGGACAATATTACGCTAAGTGAAAAAGTCAGACACAGAAAGACAAATACCATATGATCTCACTTACACATGGAATCTTAAAATGTGGAACTCAAAGAAGCAGAGTAAAAGAATAATTTTCAGGGGCTGGGTGTTGGTCTGGGAATATATACAAGATTTCAGTTAGGATAAATAAGTTCTGGAGATTCATTGTACAATGTGGTGACTATGGTTGATAATAATATATTGTATAATTTTAAATTGCTAAGAGAGAAGATCTTAAATGGTCTTACCTCAAAGAGTGATAAGCACATGAGCTGATGGATATATCAATTAGCTTGATTTAGTAATTTCGCAATGACAACCACAAAAGTATACAATTTTTATTTTTCAATTACACTGTGATACAGATGAGAAAAATGTTGGAGAAGACATCCCTTTCAGATTTAATAAATTTGCACATATGCAAAAACAATTTTATTTTTCACTTTATTATAAAGATGTGGGGTACAAGTCAGAATTAGGTACATAAGTATTCTACGTACAGGTGAAGTTTGGACCTCCAACTCGTTCTCACTTCCCAGTTTCAGACCAGATATGCTTTGTGATGTTACATCCCCTGCCCCCCACTCCCCTGACAGGAATACTGCCAATCCCTCCCTCGTGCTATTGTGGTTAATGTTCAGGTCCCACTTATGAGTAAGAACATGTGATATTTGGTTCTTTGTTTCTTTGATAGATCACTAAGTATGATTGTCTCCATCTCCATCCAATTTGCTGTGAAGTCCATGATTTTGTCCGTCTTCATGGCTGTATATGTTCCATCATGTGTATGTACCCCAATTTCTTTATCCAGTCTACTTTCAATGGGCAACATGGTTGATTCCATGTTTTTGTTATTGCAAATAATGTGGCAATAAACATGTGTGTGCTGGTGTCTTTTTTGTAGAATGATTTGTGTTCCTCTGGGTACCTTCCCAGAAGGGGATTGCTGAATTGTATGCAAGATGAATTTCTAGTTCCTTTTGAAATTGTCACACTATTTTCCATAGAGATTGGACTATTTTGCATTCCCGCCAACAATGTAGAAATGTTTCCTTTTCTCCATGCCTACACCAGCATCTGTTGTTTGTTGATTTATTAATGATGATCATTCTTACAGGGTCTGGAAACTAAGTTTATGAATTTGCCACTGTGTACTTACATTGGCAGCACTGTACAAACAAATCAGTAAGGTTTCATAACTTTGGTATTTCAGTGTCTCACAGCTGTGTTTGTGTCGATGTGTGGCAATGTCTTGCTGAGTGGTGTTCATTATTATTGCTACATGTGTTTGTGTGCCATTGGGAGAATGTCAGAGCTTGAATTACAGCAATGAACGAACATTAAATTTCTTGTTAAACCTGGCAAAATTGGAAGTGAAATCAGGAACATGTTGGTTCGAGTTTATGGGGATAATGCCATGAAGAAAACAGCAGTGTACAAATGGATTAAACATTTTTCTGAGGGGAGAGAAAGTATCACTGATGAAGAGAGGTCAGGATAGCCAGTAATGAGCAGAACTGACAAAAACATTGCAAAAATCCATCAAATTGTGCATCAAAATCATCGACTGACTGTGAGAAGCATAGCAGACCAAATTAACATCAATAGGGAAAGTCAGTAAAATCTTAACTGAAAATCTTGACATAAGAAATGTGTACGCAAAAATGATTCTGAAGGAGCTCTAGCATCATGGCAATGCATCAGCTCACACAGCACTGACTGTGAGGGAGTTTTTAGCCAGTATACAAATAACCATATTGGAACACCCTCCCTACTCACTTAATCTTGTTCCCAATTACTTTTTTCTTTACCCAAAAATAAAGGAAATATTGAAAGGAAGACATTTTGATGACATTCAGGACATCGAGGGTAATTCAGTGACAGCTCTGATGGCCATTCCAGAAAAAGAGTTCCAAAACGGCTTTGATGAGTGGACTCGATGCTGGTATTGATGCATAACTTCACAAAGGAAGTACCATGAAGGTGACTATAGTGATATTCAGCAATGAGGTATGAAACACTTTTTCTAGGATGAGTTCATGAACTTAATTGTCACTACTTATAATGGAGTTAGGTGGTAATTTAATGTGGTTTTGATTTACATTTCTCTGATAATTAGTGAGGCTGAACATTTTTTTCATGTTCATCTATTGGCTGCTCATATATCTTCTTTTAAGAAGTGTTTATTCATGTCTTCTGCCCATTTTTAAATAGCACTGTTTTGTTTTTTTCCTTTTGGCTCATTTGTGTTCCTTATAAATCCTGGATGTTAGGCCTTTGTCAGATACAAAATTGACAAATATTTTTTCCCATTCTGTGCATTGTCTCATGACTCTCTGGATGTTTTTGCTGTGCAAAAGTTTTTCAGTTTGATAAGGTTCCACTTGTCTATCTTATCTTTTATGGCATACACTTTTGGGGATTTGATCAATAATTGGTTGCCTACTCCAAGGTGCATAAGAGTATTTCCTGCATTTTCTTCTAGAATTTTTATAGTTTGGGGTTTTACATTTAGGTATTTGATCCATTTAGAGTTGATTTTTGTATATGGTGATAGGTAGGGGTCCTGTTTCACTCTTCTGCTTGTGATCAGTCAGTTTTCCTGGCACCATTTGCCAAATAAGATCTCTTCTCCCCAGTGGTTGTATTGATGGCTTTGTTAAAGATGAGTTGGTTGACAGATCGAGTTTCTGCTTCCAGAATCTCTGTCCTGTTCCATTGGTTAATATGCCTGTTCTTGTACCAGTACCAGGCTGTTTTGATTATTGTAGCCTTACAGTAGAGTTTAAAGTCTGGAAGTGTGATACCTTTCACTTTATTCCTTTTGATGAGGATTGCTTTTGCTATTTGTGCTCTATTTTGTTTCTATGTGGATTTCTGTACTATCATTTCCAGGTCTGAGAAGAATGATGTTGGTAATTTGATGGGTATTGCATTGAATCTATAGATTGCCTTGAGTAGGATGGACATCTTGACAGCATCAATTTTTCCAATCCATGAGCAAGAGATGCTTTCCCCTTTGTTTGTGTCATCTTTGATTTCTTTGAGGAGTGTTTTATAGTTCTCATTTTAAAGGTCTTTCACTTCTCTGGTTAGATAGATGCCAAGGTATTTCAATTTTTTGTGCTATTGTGAATGGGATTGTGCTTTTTATTTGATTGTCTGTTTGCTGCTGGTGTATAGAAATGCAATTGTCTTTTGCATGTTGATTTTGTAGGCCAATACTTTGCCAAAGTAATTTATCAGTGCAAGGTTTTTAACAAACTCCCTTGGGTTTTCTAGGTTTAGGATCATATCTTCCACAAAGAGGGATCACTTAACTTCTTTTACTATTTGGAAACCCCTAATATCCTCTTGCCTGATTGCTGCAGCAAGGACTTCCAGCACTATGTTGAATAGGAAGAGTAAGAGTGGGCAGCCTTGTCTTGCTCCAGTTTTTAGGGGGAATGCTTCCAGCTTCTGCCCATTGAGCAATATGTTGACTGTGGGTTTATTACAGATGGTTCTTACTATTTTGAGGAATTTAACATGTCTATGTGTATGCTTATGTGTCCCGGGGATTTTTTTCAAGAATGAATGCTGGATTTTGCTGAAAGTTTTTTCTGTGTCCAATGATCTATAATCACGTGGTCCTTGTTTTTACATCTGTTAATGTATTGAATTATTTTTATGGTCTTGTAGATAAACCAGCCCTGCATCCTGGGAGTGAAGCCTGCTTGGTCATGGTGGATGATTCTTGAGATGTGTTGTTGGATCCGATATGCTAGAATCTTATTAAGAATTTTTGCATCTATGTTCATCACAGAGATTGGCCTGTAATTCTCTTTCCTTCTTGGGTCTTTGCCAGGTTTGGGTTATCAGTGTGATGTTAGCTTCACAAAATGATTTGGGGAGAGTTCCATCTTTCTCAATTGCCCAGAATACTTTTCATAAGATGAGTAGCACCTCCTACTTGTATGTTTTGTAGAATTTAGCTGGAAAGCTATCTGGTCCAGAGTTTTCTTTTTTTTGTAGATAGATTTCCTATGATAGAGTCAATTTCCTGGATTATTATTGGTCTGTTTAGGGTTTCAATATCTTCTTGTTTCAACCTTGGCAGTTTGTCTGATGTCAGAAAGTCCCCCATGCAAAAACAATTTTAATGAAAAAAGTTGAAAGGCTTTCAAGACGTCAAGTAAGTCAAGATCTAAAAAAAAAAAATCTTCCTGGATTGAGAAAAAATATCATAGTGCTATCAGCTGAATGTAGTGTAGACTGAGTGAGACTGCAGGAAAAAAAATTACTTGTGAACAAAAGTCTGTGGGGTGGATGACCTTGATTCAGGCTAAATGAAGACTCTGTCTGTAAAAGAATCAAATATGGCATGTGAGAGACTCACCAAGCTGAACCCACACAGACTATGCTTGTGACTTGGGATAAGACTCATGGGTTTATAGGAAGAAAAGTTACCACTTCTTTTTCCAAAAAAAGTTAATTTTATGGTATGTTAATTTACAATTTTCAAAATGAAAAAAATTATCCAAAGTTCTTTTTAATGTTTTATTTATTTTTATTTTTTGAGTTGGAGTCTCACTCTGTTGCCCAGGCTGGAGTGCAGTGGCACACTCATGGCCACCCCAGTGTTGACCTGCTAGGATCCAGCAATCCTTCCACCTCAGCCTTCCAAGTAGCCCAAATTACAGGCACCTGGTACCACACCTCACTAATTTTTTGATTTATTGTAGAGACAAGGTCTCACCAAGTTGCCCAAGCTGATCTCAAACTTACAGGCTCAGGCAATCCTCTTGCCTCAGCCTCCCAAAGTGCTGGGACTATAGGCTTAAACCACCACACCTGGCCAAAAGTTATTTTTTTTAAAATGCCTTAAACAAAATTTTCCATCTAGGTTTCTGTCAGAAAAGTTGCTTTGTGGAAGCTCTGCCACACCAGCCCTGGTGTTCTGTAGGCCTGTTCTTCCATCTGTGATACAGAAGATTGATCCAGAAACAGTGATTTTCCTTCTTCTCTCCTGGTTCCCCCAAACAGCACCCCTGAGCCCTCCCTCTGTAAAAGTGTGGTGCAGATAAGTTTGAAGAGAA
Organism: Carlito syrichta; assembly: GCF_000164805.1. Classification (NCBI taxonomy): domain Eukaryota; kingdom Metazoa; phylum Chordata; class Mammalia; order Primates; family Tarsiidae; genus Carlito; species Carlito syrichta. The sequence goes on from NW_007247358.1 coordinate 46,144, forward strand.
AGGGCATTTGGCCTGACTGGACTCTGGAGCTACAGTTCTGTGTCAAGCAGAGCAGTTATGTTTTTATCTCATGTGTTGCTTGTCTGAAAACCTCTGGATTAGAATAGCTGGTCTTGAGTCAAATCCTCAGACACCCAGGGGAAGTGAACAGCCCTGGATTCCAGGGCCCACTGATGGAGCCCACTCATTTGTCCCTTTGACATTCCCCCTGTGAATACTGGAAGCCAGCCAGGGGCATCAGTCCTAATGGTCAGTGATTCTAAATAAGGTCTTTTAAGGGAAACCAGAATTGTATTCCTTGTTTTGGATACCCAGGTCACACAGGTGTTATACACAGGTGTGTTATACACAGTTGTGAGACTGTGAAAAGGCTTCTAAGTCTAGTCCTTCTCTGAGGTAGGGTCTGAAAGGACTTAAATCTTTTCTTTTTTCTTTCTTTTTTTTTTTACACAGGGTGACTTTTTAGAAGAGCACTTTGTAAACAATAAAGGGTGGTGCACAGATAATCAAAATGACATTATGACATGACTGTGCTGACCTGGGACCAAGAGGGCCAAAGAGACTCATGACAAGACCTGCCATTTACACTATGCACCCACCACATGCCAGCAACTGTGCTAAGAAATTATTGAATCTTCACAGCAATGGAGAAAAGAACAGTCATTGTTTGAACAGATGAGGACACTGAAGTTGCCAAAGGTCCCAGGTCACATGAAGAGAGAGTATCAGTGCCAGAGTCCAGCTACTGCTGGGTCTTGGGTATCCCGAAGGTGTGAATGATGTAGGCAAAAGAATGCACTTTGGACACCTGACTCTGTTGCAGGACAGATGCCATTTGTTGTTAATTAACAGAGAGCTTTGATACTATTTGTATAATGGAAAGGACAAAGAAAATTCCTTCACGCACATCATCCTTTAGAAGTTATGCCATCTGGTGGTCTTAGAAGCAATAAACAGGCCAAAAACACTACTTTCAGTTAATGAGTCTTAAGTTAAGTTTAAAAGGAGTTTTACTTAAACCAAACATAATGCATCACTTAATCTACAAGGCTTACTTTGATTTCTGTTCTACATCACTTGTCTAATTTAAAAAGCCTTAAAATCACCAAAACAGAAAGGCAGCCTGAAGATGGTGACCGCATAGGTGGATCCCTGAGATTTTCTGAATGTGAGTTTCCCAAAAAGACTCCACCTCCAGCTGCACTGGTACAAGGCTTGGGGACTTTTGGTCCCACACAGGGCCAGACATTGCAGCCAGACCGTAGCTGCTCCACTATATGTGATTCTGGCCAGCTGGGGAATCCCAAATCCCGGATCCCAGCTCCAACCCCAGCTACGCTACATCGTCGTGACCAGCACCCAGTGTGAAGCTGCCAGTCACACAGGGAGGCTCTGAGCACCCGCCCCTTAGAGATACCGGTCCCATTTCTGGCTAACGTGCTCTCAGAGGGACCCAGAGCCAACACCTGCACTCTGGAGCTTTGGAGATTGGAAGCCCTGGGCCCACCCTGGCTGAGGCACTCAGCATGTGCGACCACAAGCCTGTGTAAGGGGGCAGAACCCCAAACTGGTGTAAGGTGCCGATCACAGGCATCCAGCTCCAGAAGAGGGAATGCCTGATACTCTCCTCCACCCTAGCCAACTGGAGACACCCCAGATCCAGTGCCCAGCTGTGCAGCTGGTGCCGCCTGGAGACTGACAGGAGCGCCCCTAAAAGTGAAAGTAAAACTGCCACCTCCACCATTTTCAAGGCATATTTACATTGCATCGCTCGCCCACCTATCAGAGACTCCACCTCGGTTCCCATGGTGATGTCATTAACAGGAGACAAAGCCCCTCCCCTACACTGAATAGAGACTACAGTCACAGATCTCCTAGGCAACAACCTAACTGCCTGCAACAGAAACAGAGGAGAGAGGCTGGAGATTAGATCACAGGAACTTGATCCACTAAGGGATGAGAGAGAAAAATCTACACAAATGAAGAAAAACCAAAAGAAGAATATGGGTCTCTCCCAGACTCCTGGGAGGGCAAACACTGAGAAAACTGACTTTGGAATACAAACAACGAAGAACCCCGCCCAGAATGAATGGTCACAAAATACAACCCTAGACATCAAGACATTAATGGAGAGATTAAAAAGAATTGAAGAGACTCAAGAAGAAACTAGAATGGAGCTGATATCTGAGATAACAGTAATAAAGGAAACTGTGAATGAAATAAACAATAAACTGATAAGCATGGAAAGCAGAATTACCCAAGCAGAAGAAAGAATCTCAGAGCTTGAGGACCAAAATATAGAAATAACCCAACCTCTCAAAAACACAGAAAACAAGCTCAAAAAGACAGAAAAAAACCTTCAAGAGATGAACGATTACCTCAAGAGGCCTAACCCTAGAGTAATTGGTCTGCCTGAGGCAGAAAGAGAGACAGAGACCACATTGGAACAAACCTTCCATGAGATCATTCAAGAAAACTTCCCTTATCTAATCAATGATGCAAAAACTCAAACACAAGAGATCCAGAGAACCCCTGCAAGACAACAAATGAGAAAACCAACTCCTAGACACATAATAATTCACCTAAACAAAGTAGGCAAAAAGAAAAAATCCTAAAGGCAGCAAGAGAAAAAGGCCAGATCACTTACCATGGAAGACCAATCAGAATAGCAGCAGATTTGTCTACAGAAATCCTGTAGGCTAGGAGAGCTTGGAGCCCTATCTTCAAAGTCCTAAAAGATAAACAATTTCAACCAAGAATAACCTACCCTGCCAGATTAAGCTTCATCAGAGAGGGAGAATTAAAATCTTTCCCAGATATCCAATCCCTAAGAACCTACGCTGCCACCAAACCACCTCTACATGAAACACTTAAGAAAGTACTAAACACAGAAGAAAAGGGGGAAAAAAGAGCAACATTTTTCACAAGAGTACAGGAAAAAGAATAAAATACATATGAACCAACCCCCAAAACAAAAGAAAGACAATAAACCAAGTGGAAGAACAACTCTAAAAGAACTGTATGTTAGGGATGAACTCTCACATTTCAATAATTAGCCTGAATGTGAATAGACTAAATGCACCACTGAAAAGACATAGAATGGCAAAATAGATAAAATATCACCAGGCAACAATATACTGCCTTCAAAAGACCCATCTCACTAGAAAAGAAATGCACAGACTCAAAGTAAGAGGATAGGAAACAAATTTCCAGGCGAATGGAACACAAAAGAAAGGAGGAGTCACGATCCTAATTTCAGACAAAATACCATTTAAGTTATCAAAAATTTAAAAAGATACAGAGGGCCACTACATAATGATAAAAGGCTCACTCCATCAACAAGAAATATCTATCCTAAACATATATGCACCTAACATAGGTGCACCAACTTTTACAAAGCAACTCCTAGGAAAACTGAAGAAAAATATTGATTCTAACACCATCATAACTGGGGACTTCAATACCCCACTCACAACCCTCGACAGATCATCGGGACAAAAAATCAGCAATGAGATTCGGAACCTCAATGTGACTCTGGACCAAATGGAATTAATTGATACCTACAGAACACTCCATCCAAAGACCAGAGAATACACATTCTACTCATCACTGCACAGGACATATTCCAAGATTGACCATAAATCAAGCATAAGCAAATTTAAAAAGACCAAAATTCTACCATGCAACTTCTCGGACCACAGTGGAATAAAAATAAACATTGACACCAACAAGGTCCTTCCGAAACCCACAAAGACATGGTCACTAAACAGCATGATGCTAAACAACTCCTGGGTCAATGATGAAATCAAAACAGAGATCAAAAGATACCTGGAAACAAATGAAAATGAAGAAACATCTTACCAAAATCTCTGGGAGCCTTAAAAGCTGTAGTAAGAGGGGAATTTATATCCCTACAAACACACATGAAGAAAATGGAGGGAGCACAAATTAACAGCCTAACAAGCCACCTAAGGAAGCTGGAAAAGCAAGACCACAAAAACTCTAATTTCAGCAGAAGAATCCAGATCACCAAAATAAAAGCCCAAATCCAGGACATAGAAGACAAAAAGATAATACAAAAAAATCAGTGAAACAAAAAGCTGGTTCTTTGAAAGGATAAACAAGATCAATGGTCTCCTAGCTAGACTGACCAAGAAAAAGAAAGAAAAAACCCAAATACGCACAATCAGAAACACAAAAGATGAAGTCACATCTGACCCTGAAGAAATGCAAAGATCATCAGAGACTACTATGTACACTTGTATGGAAACAAACTTGAAAACCTCAAGGAAATGGGGGACTTTCTGTCACCACACAACCTACCTAGGTTGAAACAAGAAGAAAATGAGACCCTAAATAGACGAATAACAATCAAGGAAATTGACTATGTAATAAGAAAACTACCTACAAAAAATAACCCTGGACCAGATGGCTTTCCAGCAGAATTCTACAAGACATTTAAGGAGGAATTGATTCCAATCCTACTGAAACTATTTCAGGCGATTGAGAAAGATGGAACCCTCCCCAAATCATTTTATGAAGCTAACATTACATTGATACCCAAGCCAGGTAAAGATCCAACAAAAAAAAGAGAACTACAGGCCAATATCTTTGATGAACATAAACGCTAAAATTCTCAACAAGATCCTAGCAAACCGGATTCAACAACACATCTCAAAAATCATCCATTATGACCAAGTAGGCTTCATTCCTGGGATGCAAGACTAGTTAAACATTCATAAAACAATAAATGTAATTAAATACATCAACAGATGTCAAAACAAAAACCACATGATTATATCATTAGATGCAGAAAAAGCTTTTGATAAAATCCAGCACCCCTTCTTGATATAAACCCTCAAACATCTAGGCATACACGGAATATACCTCAAAGTAGTAAAAGCCATCTATGAGAAACCCACAGCCAGCATACTCCTAAATGGACAAAAATTGGAACCATTTACCCTGAAAACTGGAACAAGACAAGGATGCCCACTCTCACCCCTCCTGTTCAATATAGTATTGGAAGTCCTGGCTAGAGCGATCAGAGAGAAGAGAAGGCAATCAGGGGTATCCAAATAGGAAAAGAGGAAGTCAAATTATCTCTCTTTGCAGATGACATGATCGTGTACCTTGAAAACCCAAGTGAATCTGTCAAAAACTTCCTTACACTGATAAAGGCTTTCGGCAATTCTCAGGATATAAAATAAATGTGCAAAAGACAATTGCATTTCTTTACACCAATAATAAACAAACCGAAGCCCAAATAAGAAGCACAATTCTATTCAAAATAGCCACCAAAAAAATGAAATATCTTGGCATCTTCCTAACCAGAGACGTGAAAGACCTTTACAATGAAAACTACAAAACTCTGCTCAAAGAAAACAAGGATGACACAAACAAGTGGAAAAATATCCCATGCTCATGAATTGGAAGAATCAACATTGTGAAGATGTCCATCTTACCTAAGGCAATCTACAGATTCAATGCAATACCTATCAAATTACCAGCAGCATTCTTCTCAGACCTAGAAAAAAACAACACAGGAATTCATATGGAAACACAAACGACCAAGAATAGCCAGAACAATCCTCAGCAATAAAAAAAAAAAAGCAGGTGGTATCACATTACTAGACTTCAAACTTTACTATAAAGCTACAATCATCAAAACAGCTTGGTATTGGTGTAGGAACAGGCATATAGATCAATGGAATAGAATTGAGATCCCAGAAACAAAACCTCAACTGCTCAACCAACTCATCTTTGACAAAGCCTCCACCACCTATCATTGGGGAGAGGAGAACCTATTCAGTAAATGGTGCTGGGAAAACTGCCTGAACACATGCAGAAGATTGAAACAGGACCCCTATCTATCTGCATACACAAAAATTAACTCCAAATGGATCAGAGAACTAAATGTAAAACCTCAAACTATAAGAACCTTAGAAAATGAAGGACATACCCTCATGGAAATTGGAACTGGCATCCAATTCCTGAACAAAACTCAAAACCCACAGGCCATAAAGGATAAGATAGATAGACAAGTGGGACCTCATTAAACTGACAAGGTTCTGCAAAGCCAAAGAAACCATCAAGAGAGCAGGAATATAGCCTACAGACTGGAAAAAGTACTTGCTAATTCCAGGTCTGACAAAGGCTTAACATCTTGGATCTACAAGGAACTCAAATATGCTGAAAAGAAAAAAACAAACAACCCCATTATAAAACAGGCAAAAGATATGAACAGACACTTCACAAAGGAAGACATTCAAGAAGCCAACAGACACATGAAGAAATGCTCAACCTCACTAATCATCAGGGAGATGGAAATCAAAACCACACTGAGATACCACCTAACTCCAGTCAGAATGGTAATTATCAATAACTCAGAAGATAATAGTTGTTGGAGAGGATGTGGTGAAAAGGGAACACTCCTACACTGTTGGTGGGAGTGTAAACTAGTGCAACCTCTTGGAAAGTAGTGTGATGATTCCTAAAAGCTCTAAACATCAACCTCCCATATGACCCTGCAATCCCCCTGCTGGGAATATACCCTGAAGAACTCAAATCACTCCATAAAAAAGATACCTGCACACGAATGTTTATTGCAGCATTGTTCACAATAGCAAGAACCTGGAACCAACCATGCTGTTCATCAAAAGAGGACTGGATTTTTAAAATGTGGTACATATACATGATGGAATACTATGTAGCCATAAAAAAGAACAAAATCATGAATTTCGCAGCAACCTGGATGGAGCTAGAGTCTATAATACTGAGTGACCTCTCACAGAAACAAAGATCTGACTATCACATATTCTCACTCATATAGTGGCCCTTGATCATCCAACGCACTACCATAAGAAAATGACTGACAGTGGTGGGAAACCATGGAGGGAGATGGGACTAATGGTAGTAAACATCTGCCTGGGGACGGGGAGACACGTGTTATCAACAAGGGGGCCTGAATGAAGCATATTTGTATACCTAACACTTAACCGTACCCCACAATATCAAAATAAAAAATATTGATATAAAAATAAATAAATAAATAAATAAATGCTGGTACTCCTGTGTTGGGTGCATATATGTGTAGGATGAATATCTCTTGTTGATAGATTGAACATTTTATTATTATGTAGTGCATTTTCAAATATTTTAAAATTTTTGATAGCTTAAAGTTTCCTTTGTCTGATATTAAGATCATGACTCCTGCCTTATTTTGTGATCCATTTGACTGAAAATTTGTTTCCATCCTCTAGCTTTGAGTCTGTGTGCAGCCCTTGTGGTGAGATGAATTTCCTGTGTATAGCAAATTGTTGGGTCATGGTTTTTATCCAGTTTGCCATTCTGTGTCTTTTTAATGGTGCATTTAGTCCATTCACTTTCAGGCTGATTATTAAAATGTGAGTTTTTATCCCCATCAGAGGTTCTTATAAAGTATTTTCTTTGTTTGTTTTCTTTTTACTTTTGAGTTGATGTACATGTGTGTTTTCAACTTTGCACTTGCATTATATTCTCTGTTGATTCTGTGTTCTCCTGTCCTCTTGAGGAGTCTATGATCATTCTTTTTGTTTATTTCTTCTGTGCTTAATACCTTTTTAAGCATCTCTTGTAGATGTGGTCTGGAAACTGCATAATGTCTTAGTGATTCAATGTCTGGAAAATATTTTAATTCTCCATCACCGATAAAGCAGAACTTGGCTGGGTAGGAATTCTTGGTTGAAATGGTTAATTTGAGGACTTTGAATGTTGGACTCCAGTCCTTTCTACCTTATAGTGTTTCTGTTGATAGGTCTGTTGTTATTCTGACTGGTTTTCCCCAGTTAGTAGTCTGACTTTTCTCTCTTGCTGTCTTTAGGATTTTTTTTCTTTTTGTGCCTACTTTGCGTAGGCAAATTGCTATGGGTCTAGAGGTTGTTCTCCTCATTTGATGTCTTGCGGGGGTTTTCTGTATCTCTTGTGTTTGGATGATCATATCTCTGGTGAGATGAGGAAAGTTTTCTTGGATAATCTCCTGGAATATTTGCTCCAAGGTTTTCTCCTTTTCCCTTTCTTCTTCTAGGATACCAATCAGGCATAGTTTCAGTGGTGACTTCCATTGTTTGAGCTCTGAGGTTTGATTTTTCAGGCATTTTCTCTTTGTTACACTGAAAATTACTTGTGTTCTTCCATTGATATTACATCTTTTGTAACAGATCTCATTCTTTTCTCTTTAGTTCTGTTATTCAGTGGCAGTGGCAGAGGCTTTCACTTCTGATGTTTGCTCAGCTCACTTTTCTTCCCTGATCAGGGCTCTGAATTTGTTCTGTTTTGAAACAGGGCTGTGGGTGGGAAGCTTTGCTATCTCTTGTAGTTTTGAGAGTTGAATAAGGTGGAAGACGGAGAGCTAGAATTCTGAAGCTACTTGAAAATCACAATTATTGTGGTATGGGTTCCCTGAGACCCACTCCCTACCACCATTCGATATGATGATGCAGTAGGTATGTGTGTGTACCCCCTGAATCCAAAATAAAGTAAAAGCAATAAGGAGAATGGTGAAAAGTAGAATAAAATAAGACAGATAAAAATAAAAATAAATAAATAAGTACAGAAAAACAAAGAAGAGACCAAAGGAAAAAATAATTAAATATATATATATTTATATATATTTATACACACACACACACACACACACAAACTGAAACAAACTAAAAAAGAAAAAACAGGAAAAACAGGAAATCAAACATACACACACACAACACAAAACAGAAGAAAGAAAAGAGAAAAAAAGGAATTCAAATTGAACCCTCTTATACATTCACACACACATTAAACTAAAAAAGAGAAGACCAAAAAACAAAGTGAAAGAACACTCAATAATTCACATACACACATAAACAGAAAACAAAAAACAAAAGAAGAAAGAAAAAAAAAAGGAAAAAAAGATTGGGAGAATCCAGATCGAACCCTCACATACACATTCATTCACAAACAAAAAAGAAAAAAATAATAACAAACAAAAATGCAAAAACAAACAAGCAAACAAACAAAACCTGCCCTCTTATGGCAAGTTCTGTAATTGTTCCTCTCAGCTGCTCACAGGTAAGCCCCTCTGCTGTCTTTTATGAAGCTGCAGCCTCATTCACAATCTCCCCAGTGTCCCACACAGTTGGAGGAGGAGGAGGCAGCTGGGTGGGGCTTTAGTCCTCTCCTCCCATTCTCTTATGATCAAGATTATCCCATCTAGTGAGGAGGTGCAGAATTGTCTCTTCCCTAGATGCTGGTGGAGGGTCCCCCAGCACTTGAGGAAGGCTTATCCTGGAGTAGAGTCCACCTATCATGGCTGATGTCCAGGCTGCACCTGGGTTCATTCCTGGCAGTCATGTCCCAACCACGTGGATCTGACATTCAGAGGATTGCAGGGAAGGAGGGGGTTGGATCAACCCCAGTTTCACCACTGATCTCTTTGGGGTCTTCTGCATCCTTTTCTGGTCATACCCTTTGTCCCACAGCTGAATCAGGGTAGAGGGTGGGGCATCCAAGACTCAGCACTCATCCTGTCCCTCCAGAGTTTATACTTTCAGGATGTTCCCTCTGGGTCATGCCAGCTCCTGAGTAGTTAAACTGCCATCACAGACAGCAGTCTGTTGGCCCATAGTGAGCAAGCTAGAGCACTTCCCTGCCCAGTTTTCAAGATGGTGGCAGGGTGTCTGTTTCTTCTTCTCCAGTAGGGTTTTCCCTCTGGACTCCTTTGCTGTTTATCCTCTGCAGCCCTTGCTGCCAGTGTCCAGCCAGGCACTGCAGTGGTGAGGCAGACTCTGGAGCCAACAGTCACTCCCTGCAGCTTCTTCCCAGGAAGAGCTTTGCTGATTTTTTTAAAAATGGCACTTGGTGCCGGGCTCGGTGGCTCAGCCTGAAATCCCGCGCCTTTGGGAGGCTGAGGTGAGTGGATTGCCTGAGCCCGCGGGTTCGAGACCCGCCTGGGCAACTTGGTGAGACTTCATCTCTACAATAAATCAAAAAAATTAGCCGGGTGTGGTAGCGTGCACCTGTAGTTCCAGCTACTTGGAAGGCTGAGGCGGAAGGATCGCCGGAGCCCAGCAGGTCGAGGCTGTGGTGGCCGGGAGCAGCCACTGCACTCCAGTCTGGGCGACAGAGTGAGACTCCAACTCAAAAAAAAAAAATGGCACTTGGTATCTGTACCCTGGGCAGTGCTAGGGTCCAAGCAGAGCAGCTGCAGCACCAGCCACTTAACCAGGAAAGTCCGGGCCACTTACCCCCAGGTCCCCACTCAGTTAGCCACTCACATGCCTACTTACTCACAGACATGTACTCGAAATTTTCCATACACTCCTCACTCACACTGGGACTCACACAGTCCAACTGGCTCCACTGTCAACTTCCCAGAAGGCTCTATCTGAAGTCTTAAAATAACTTCTGCCCAGACCACATCACCCCTAAACCTAATTCTTAGTAGTTCTGATTTCTTTTAAAGTTTTGACTAGTCTTCTAACTTTTAATGTTTTGACTATTATTCTAAATATGATGCTTTAATTTTACATCTTAATTTTTCAAATGTTAGACATTATCTATAAATTTGCTATTGTGATAGAAAAATATTTGTCTTTCTTACATTACTAACACACCATCACGCCTCACCCATCCCTGCATTGTACTCAAATTGCTATTTCCAGTTAAATATTTATATTTGTTATTAATTTATATAAATGAATATAATATCTTGCCTGCAACACCAGGAATAAATCCGTGAGATCTATTATTATATTTTCTTTCTTGTATAGTTTTTAATTTTTCCTGGAGTTTTTAATTGCCATTTTTTCAAAAACACACTCAGTCTAATTATCATTCATATATTTTTTTCCAAGTAACCTATCATACTGGGTACTGTCATGAACAACACACCTTTTGCCCAACAGTTTCCTTTTTTCTCTCCACTCTTCTGGAGTTATTTTTCTTGATTCAAATTGGACTGGCTGCTTCCTAAGCTTGCTGCACCATTATCTTCTCCTTGTTGATCCCTGGGTTGGATCCACTGTTTCCATAAATCATGTCTTTCTCTATTATTGTTTTCCTGAGACACATATTCAGCTTCCTTTAAAAAATGCGTGGCAGGAATAAATGTCTAACTTTCTGCTTCACCATCTTCAGATGAAAATTAATTTTGTGGAACAGGGTAACAAAGACTTTCAGGTATGATTAAAGTGCTCAAAGAGATACATGAAGTTCCTTGATGACTACTTGACCTATTAACCAAAACTTGGGAAAATCTTGCCTATGGAGTTTTTTTAAATGTGATAAGAAAAATCCTCACTGTTTATGCCAGGTTTTTGTGACTTACAACCAAAAACTTCTTAACTTTTACATAATTGCTCAGAAAGTATCAAGATGACCCAAGGCTAAAGGGACATCAATCTGTAGTACAGTGGTTGTAAGTTTTGTTCTCAATAACAATAACAAGATGTGAAATTGTCTCACATTTGATTTCATATATAATTATATAACACTAAGTTTTAGTTCATGTAAAAAATCAGAAAAGACAAATTTAGACATTGATAAGAAAATTTATGGCTAAATTGTAAAATAATGTAAAATAACAGGAATATACCAGATTTCAAATAATTCAAGGGCAATTTAAAAATGCAAAAGAAAAAGAACTCCAACAACTTTAAAAGAACATAACGTAAATAAAAAATGATGTTAAACACACCCAATAAGGTAATATAAAAAGTCCAAATATTTCAGACTAAATCTACTAAATGAAGAAAGTATTCAATTGGATCATTTAAAGAAACTATATGCTACTTACAAATAAATGCAACCAAAATAAAACTCACAACATGATTGAAAATTAATGGTTAGAAATAGCACACAAATAAATATATACAAATAAAAGCAATTATAGCAATATTAATATTAGACAAATTAAATCAAGGCAAAAGTATTAAGAATAAAAATTACACTGCATAATAATAAAACCAAAAGGATACATGAATTATTATAAACTTCTATAGTCCCTAGATGCATAAAACAAAAACTGACAGAGTCACAGTGAAAAAAGTTAACAAGTTCACACTTAACAATGAGAAATTTTTAACTTTATCTATCTGTTTTACTTCTGGTTGCTATCATGAGTTACCATAGACTGGGTGGCTTAAAAATAAACTTTTATATATATAGTTCTGAAGTCTGGAAAGTTCAAGATCAAAGGAGCCTGGTATCCAGATCCAGATTCAGTGTCTGGTAATGGTCTACTTCCTGGTTTTCATAGATCAATCTTGCTGTGTCCACACATAGTAGAGAGCAGAGATGGTCAGTCACTCTTGTATATCTTATAAGAGCACCAATCCCATTCATGAGGTTTTCACTCTCATGTTCTAATTACCTCCCACAGATACAGCCTCCCAATAGCATTACATTGTGGATTAAGATGTTAACATAAGAATTTTGGGCAGGAAAGCACAAACGTTAAGTTCATGACAATATCTGAAACTGATAAATTAAGAGGACTGAAAAAGGATATGAAAGATTTCAGCAAGACAGGTAAAAGCTTGATATAATACATTAAAAAACCTATACTATCCAAATAGAGACTATACGTTCTTTTGTATATATGTGTGTTCTTTTTAATTTTTGCAAATGGTCACTGAATTTTTTTGTCCACTTTTATTTTAGATTTAGGAGTACATATGCAAGCTCATTACATGGACATATTGTGTAGTGGTGGGGATTGGGTCTCATGTGGCTCATTCCCCAGATAGTGAACATTGCACCCCATTGATAATTTTTGAACCCTAACTTTCCTCCCTACTTCCCACTTAGTGGTGTCCCAGTGTCTATTATTTCCACCTTTGTGACCATTCAGCTCTTGTATATGAATGAAAACATGCAGTGTTTAGTTGTGTAGTATTCTATGATCGATATATACCACATTTTCTTTATCCAGTCAATGGATAGTGAGTACTAAAGTTGGTTCCATGATTTTGCTATTGTGAATATTGTGAATATTGCAAACATACCAGTACAGTATCTTTTTTATATATTATTTATTTTCCTTTGGGTAAATCCCTAGTAGTGGCATTGCTGGGTCAACTGATAATTCAATTTCTAGTTCATTGAGAAATCTCCATACTGTTTTCCACAGTGGCTCCAACAGTGAATGAGCATTTTCCTTTCCTTACAACCATACTAACATCTGTTGTTCTTTGACTTTATTATAATCATTCTGACTGGTGTGAGGTGATATCTCATGGTGGTTTTAGTTAGCATTTCTATGATGATTACTGATGTTGAGTATTTTTATATACACCTTAGTTTGGTGTATTCCTAGTTATTTTATTCTTTTTGTGGCTAGTGGGATGGGATTTAACTCTTGATTTGTTTCTCTGCTTGAGCATTGTTGTTGTATAGGAACACTACAGATTTTTGTACATTGATTTTTGCATCCTGAGACTTTACTGAAGTCATTTATTAGGTCTAGAAGCTTTCTGGAGGAATCTTTATGGTTTTCTAGGTGTATAATCATGTCATCTGTGAACAGGGATAGTTTGACTTCCTCTTTGATGTTTTGGATGCCTTTTGTTTATTTCTCTTGCCAGATTTCTTTTGCTAGGACTTCCAGTGAAATGTTGAATAAGAGTGGCAACAGCCGGGCTCGGTGGCTCAGCCTATAATCCTGCGCCTTTGGGAGGCTGAGGTGAGTGGATTGCCTGAGCTCACGGGTTCAAGACCCGCCTGGGCAACTTGGCGAGACCTCATCTCTACAATAAATGAAAAATTAGCTGGGCGTGGTAGTGCGCACCTGTAGTTCCAGCTACTTGGAAGGCTGAGGTGGGAGGATCGCCGGAGCCCAGCAGGTCGAGGCTGAGGTGGCTGGGAGCAGCCACTGCACTCCAGTCTGGGCAACAGAGTGAGACTCCAACTCAAAAAAAAAAAAAAAGTGGCAACAGTAGGCATTCTTGCCTTGTTTCTCTTCGGAGGGGGAAATGTTTTCAACTTTTCTCAGTTAAGGATGATGTTGGCTGTGGGTTTGTCATATATGGCTGTTATTAATTTGAGATATGTTCCTTCAGTGCCCAGTTTGTAGAGAGTTTTTATTATAAAAAATACTGGATTTTGTCATATGTCTTTTCTGCATCTATTGGGATGATCATATTGTTTTTATTTTTGTTTCTTTTTATGTGGTGGAAAACGTTTATTGATTTGCAGATACCAAACCATCCTTGAAACCCTGGAATAAGAACCACTTGGTCATGATAGATAATTTTTTATATACTATCCAATTCAATTTGCTAGTACTTTGCTAAGGATTTTAGCATCCATATTCATCAGGGCTGTAATTTTCTTTTTTTGTGTGTGTATTTGCCTGATTTTGGTATCAGTGTGATACTGATTTTATAGAATGAGTTAAGAAAGAGTCCCTTCTCCTTGATTTTCTGGAATAGTTTCAGTAGGATTGGTATCCATTCTTCTTTGTATATCTGATAAAATTTAGCTGTGAATCCATCTGGCCCTGGGCTTTTTTTGTTGTTGTTGGGAAATTTTTTTTTATGATTACTGATTCAATTTCATTGCTCATTATTGGTCTATTCAAGGTTGCTATTTCTTCTTGGTTTGGTCTTGGGAGGCTGTATGTTTTCAGGAATTTATTCATTTCCTCTAGGTTTTCCAGTTTGTTGCCTAAGAGTTATTCATAGTAGTCTCTAATTATCTTTTTACTTCTGTGGTATCAGTTGTTATGTCACCTCTGTCATTTCTGGTTGAGTTTATTTAAGTTTCCTCTCTTTATTCCTTGGTTAGTCTAGCTAATAATCTGTTGATTTTGTTTATCCTTTCAAAAAAATTTTTGATTCATTCTTTGTATTGTTTCTTTGACCTCAATCTCATTCAGTTCTGCTCTGTTCTTTGTTATTTCTTTTCTTCTGCTAGTTTTAGTTTAGCTTGTTCTTGTTTTTCTAGCTCCTTAACAGTGCAAGTTTAAGCTGTTAATTTCTGATCTCACTATCTTTTTGATGTAGGCATTTAATGCTATAAACTTTCCTCTCAGAACTAATTTCCTATGTTTTGGTATGTTGTGTCATTATTTTCATTTGTTTAATTTTTATTTGTTTGACTTGTTTCACATCTTTTTAAATTTCTGTCTTAACTTCATTGTTTATCCAGGGATCATTCAAGAGTGAGTTTTTCAGTTTCCATGTGCAGTTTGGGGAGCTCCTCTTATTGTTGATTTCTATTTTTATTCCACTGCAGTTTGAGAAGATGCTTAGTATAATTGCGATGTTTTCAAGTGTATAAGACTTGCTTTGTGGCCAAGTCTATTTTGGTTTATATGGTCTATGTTGGAGAATATTCCATATTGAAGATGAGAAGAATGTATTCCACAGTTGTAAGGTGGAAATTCTGTAGATGTCTGTTAGGTCCATTTGAGCTATAGTCCAGTTTAAATCTAATGTTTCTTTGTTAATTTTCTGCTTCAATGATCTGTCTAGTGATGCCAATGAGGTGTTGAAGTCATCCACTATTATTTTATTGTTATCAATATGCTTTCTAAGGTCAAATAGTGTTTGCTTCATGAATTTGGGTACTCTGATGTTTGGTGCATATATGTTTAAGATGAGTAAATCTTCTTGTTGACTTGCACCCTTTATCATTATATAATGCTCTTTGTCTTTTTTTTTTTTTACTATCTTTGGCTTAAAGCCTGAGCTGTCTGATATGAGGATAGCTACTCCTGCTCACTTTTGTTATCCCTTCATCTGCTATATCTTTTCCACCCATTTACTTTGAGTCTGTGACTGACTGGTGGATCTCTTGTAAGATGCATATGGTTGGATCTTTTTATTGTAACCAGTTTGCCACTCTGATTCTTTTAATTAGGGCATTTAGACATTCAGAATTACATTCAGGTTTAATATTGATATGTGAGGTATTTGTTGCATAATATTGTAAGCTAGCAGACTTGAAGATTCAAATGTGTGCTTGCTTTAAAGCACTGTGAGCATTGTACTCAAGGTCTTTTGACATAGTAAGAGTCTTTGTTTCATTTCCAAGTTTAGAACTCCTTTGAGCATCTTTTGCAGAGCTACTTTAGTGGCAACAAATTCCCTTCATATTTGTTTACCAGAGAAAGACTTTATTTCTCCTTCACTCAAAAAGCTTAGTATGGCTGAATATAAAATTCTTGACTGACATTGTATTTTTTTTTTCTCTAAGGAGGTTGAAAATAGGTCCTCTTTCTTTTCTGGCTTGTAGGGTTTCTGCTCAGAATTCTGCCTAATGTCCTTTCCTTTATAACTGATTCAGTACTTCTCCCTTACTGCTCTTAGGGTATTTTCTTTTATGTTGACTTTGGAGAATCTGATGATATGCCTTGGTGAGGTTCTTCCTGTGATGTAACTTGCAGGACTTCTTTGGGTTTCTTATATCCACATGTCTATGTTTCTCTACAGATAAGAGAAGTTTTCTTGAATTATTTCCTCAAAAATATTTTCCATACATTTTACTTTAGCTTCTTCTCCCTCTGGAATGCCTATGATTCATAGGTTTGGTCACTTTATATAGTCCCATGTTTCTTGTAGGCTTTGTTCATTTTTCTTGATTCTTTTTTCTTTATTTGTGTCTGACTGGATTTATCAAAAACAAAAACAAAAAAACCCTGTCTTCCATCTCTGAGACTCTTTCTTCCACTTGTTCTAACTTTCTGTTATAGCTTTGAACTATCTTTTGTATTTCCTCCACTGAGTTTTTTAGTTCTGTTTAGGTTTTCAAAATATGAATCTATCCTTTCACCTCCTGTATTGTTCTGCTAATTTCTTTGTGTTGCTCATAAGCTTTATCTTGCATCTCACTGAGCTTATTTATCATCAATTTTCTGAATTCATTATCTGACATTTTGGGATTTTGTTGTGGTTAGGTTCTGTTGTTGAAGAATTGGTGAGCCCCTTTGGAGGGGTAACACTCTGTTTTTCTTACTTTCAGAGTTGTCTCTGGTTCTTTCTCATTTGGATGAACTACAGCAGCTAATCTGTATGCTCCTTTGATATAGATAGCCTGTTATGTAGGCTTTCCTAGGTGTTAATTATAATAGTGATATAGTGGAGGTGTGAGTGGCCAACTGCTTCTTGTGAGGCAAGCGTGGTGCAGGTCTTGGAACGTGGTGGTATGTGCTGGTGTCAACAAATTACCTGTTGTGAGGCATCAGTCAACTTCCAGGTCAGCAGGTGGCAACTATGGGTAAGAGCTTGGGACAGTCAATTTGGATGGGTATTTATGTGATCCTTGCTTATTGAAAGAAGCACTCTGTTGTCTCATTAATGAGCTCATCTACAGAGTACACTGTGGTCTGTCCTCCTGGTTCAGCTCTGGGGTTGGGGTGGAGAACCAAGATGGGAAGGGCCAAACCAGGCAGACCCATCTATAGATCCACTGATGTCAGGCACAGGCACAAACTCTAAGGCTGGGTCTGGTGCGAGTCCTTTGAGTGCCCAGAGGTATGCCTTGGCAAGATATTAGGGGACCTTTTCTGCCTCAAGTTCTCTGCTCAGGAAGGACAGGAGAGTCTAACCTCTTAATCTAAAAGAATGGAAGCTTCAGGTACTTGGGGATATGACTGGGTATTGAGCAGAGAAAGCAGCATAGCACCAAAGACTTTACCCCTAAGAGGAAGAGTGGCTCAGACTCCTACTCCAAGTGATTTGGTGTGTTAGGAAATGGAGTATAGGGGACCTTATTGAACATGGATGGGTGAGGCAGTTTAGACTACTAACTCAGATGTGTAGAAACAGAGGCCACCTGATCCTTGGTACTGGGTAGAAGGGATGCTTCGCAGAAGACATGAGGGGTAGACTGTGGTGCCCTGCACTGACACCTGCAGCTTGATTCTGGGTTACAGAGCTGACCTTGGCTTCAGGCCTCACTCCCTGGGAAAAATCACAGGATCAGTAGCTCCCCTGCTGCTGAGGACTCTGACTCAAATGCAGAAGGTTGTGTAGAAGTTGGGGAGCACCCCTTTTCCTCAGTTACTGGGGAACTCTGCCCCAGCTAGTCCAGGAGGGAGACTGGGATTCTTAACAGTGGAAATCGCTGAAGAGTTCCAGGATACAAAACTAACATAGGCTGTAGGACTCACTATTCATAAGAAACTGTGGCTACCATAACTATTCTTCTGCTCAGCATGCAAGTTCCAGAGCTGGGAATAGGTGCCCTCTGCTAGGTGCCTGTTATTTAGACTGTTATTCTGGGTGTTCCTTGATATTGAGGTTCCCTTACTGCAAAAGCCTGGAGGGGTGGGGTGGAGTAGGGTAGGGTCCCCAGGACACACAGAGAACAATTCCAGGTCAAAAATCTGACCCTGGCAGCCTGTCCCTTGGAAGCAAAACACAACTTTGTAGGGCTCCCCACTGCTCCCAGCCACAAGTTGAGACAAGCCCAAGTCCAGTTCCAAGGCGATCTCCACACTCCTGTCCTGCTCCAGCTGTGGAAGGCCCTTCCCTCACTCCAGAGCGAGCAGTCTTGTCCTGGGCAGAAACCGAAGTGCCTGCAGTGGTTCCTATTGCTGCAACAATGTACAGCAGTCAAAGATGGTGTTTTCCTCACTCACCAGGATTTGGGGGAACACCTATGACTTTACTGGTATCTTTCCCTCTCACCAGTTCTCAGCCTTCCCCTGAGAGAACTCTAGATCCTGGGAGAAATAGAATGTTCTCCCATGGCCTGAGGTATGCAGATCCCTGATTGGGAGGTGTCTCAGAGGGAGATTTGCAGTCCCATCTCATGTTCTGGGGTCATGCTCACTTTTTTCTGCAGTGCACCATCGTGGGAGCTATTCGCCTGTCATCTCCTCCCTGAGATCTGCAGTGTCCTTTGCTATTCTGATGAATATCTGTTCTCCTTCTTAAACTGGGGTTCCCTGTGTTGGTCCATCCACACTATGTCACAATGCTCCACTTGAAGGCCTCTAGTCTTCCATCTCCTACATATTATTGTTAAGAATACATGAAATAGTACCAAACTTTCATGCACTAGTCCATAAATAAAGTCTCAAAAATTTCAAATACCTTATATCAGATTATATTATCAAATAAAATAATTTGGAAACCAGGAAACTTAAAAGTGCATTTATAAAGAAGTCATTCTTTTTTTTTTTTTTTTAGAAAGCAGGATTTATTTATTTTTAATTAATTTTTTTTTTTGAGTTGGAGTCTTACTAGATGAGGTCTCGCCAAGGAAAGCAGGATTTATTAAGAGGACAGAAAAGCTCCCACAGTGGGAGGGTACCCAAAGGGGTTGCCCAAAAGGAGTCATTCTTAAAGAGGAACTCGTAGTGGAAACTGACAAATATTTAGTGATGAAAGACAATTAAATACTATATA
This sequence comes from Carlito syrichta, assembly GCF_000164805.1. NCBI lineage: Eukaryota > Metazoa > Chordata > Mammalia > Primates > Tarsiidae > Carlito > Carlito syrichta. Next base: position 65,514 of record NW_007247358.1, read on the forward strand.
GCCAAATTTGTGGAATTCAGCCAAAATGATACATTGTGATGCATTTTTAGCACTAAGTGCAGCTAATAAAATAATAAGAGAGCCTTGATTTCAAAAAGCTAGAAAAGTAACAAAAGTGTATCTGGAGAAAGTAGAAAGAAACAAATGCTAAAAATATATATATATTGTATTTCAATAAAATGAAAAACAAAGCTAGAACATCAAATAATTTAAATCTGATTCTTAAAAAAATCTGAAAGAAAAATTTCTTGCAATAATGACAAAGAAGAAAGAGAACAGACAGAAATAAACAATATAATCAATAATAAGACTTGAACACCCAAAGAGGACATATTTTAAAACTTGGGTGCAAATTTACTCTAAAATCTTTAAAATTTTATGCAAACACATTCTAACACCTTAATAAAAATAATAGCCTCATAGATGCCTATAAATCCTCCAATTCTCAAGATGAATGAAATTTCAAAATTTTTATAATCCAATAACCATTGAAGGAAATCAGTGTTAAAAATCACAACTAAAAAAAATAAGCCATTTCTCAGTTAAACTTCACTATGTGTCCATGGATAATTTCTTATATAACTATGCCTAAAAATAAATACAAAATATTAGTTAGCATCAACCTTTACTCTAATTTCAGTCACAAGCAATGAACAGGCATGCAAGAAGCAGGGAAAGATCTTGGACTTCCTACTTGGTTCCCTTTCTTTCCAGACACACTTCTCTGGTCTCTGGCTTCGAGTAATAATGAAGTCTCTAATCAGGTAAACACATTCACACCTCATGCAGCAGGAAGCACATAGGTCCCAAAATATCTCCATTTATATCTTAGATAACTCTATAGCTTAAGTACATTATCTATGTCTCACAAATCTATAAATTCTAGGTCTGTTTGCCATAAATGACCTTAAATCAGAAACATCTTGCTAAGAGCATTTTGAAAACAAGGGCTCTACTCCCAGCAAAAGTCATCAATCTGCTTACCAGGACATCCAGTTATTAGCATGTTTACGAAGATTTACAAGGATAGAGTCACCTTTCTTCTTTTCCCAGGAAGAAGAATGACAGCATAACTACTTTAACGATTTCCTCCCCAGTTGGCATACTGATTTTATCAGGCTGATGTATCTCTAATGCTCTACCAGCGGTCCTCAAACTTTTAAAACAGGGGACCAGTTCACTGTCCCTCAGACCGTTGGAGGGGCGGACTATAGTTTAAA
>NW_007247358.1:66753-83605 GCF_000164805.1 Carlito syrichta
AACTATAGTCCGCCCCTCCAACGGTCTGAGGGAGTGAACAGGCCCTCTGTTTTAAAAGTTTGAGGACCTCTGCTTCTACACAGGCAAAGACCATACAGGAGAAAGATGGAGAGGAAGCTCATTTATAAATATAAGTACAAAAATTCTCAATAAAATGTAACAAATTTATCCAGCAATTTGTTTAAAGGTAGCAAGACAAATTTGGATTCATTCCAAGAATGCAAGATAATCTAATATTAACAAATCACATTGCAAAATTAAAGAGAAAAAAATACCTTATCTCAAGAAGTATGGAAAAAGCATTCAATGGGGACAAGGGGCACACAATCACCCATTGGGTATCATGCCCACTACCAGGAGAAGAGATGGCTTGCAGAATCCCAAATCCCACCTGCGTGCAATTTACTCATGTAGCAAATCCTCACATGTACTCCATAATTCAAAAATTTTTTTTAAAGAATTCAATAAAATTAAACACATATGTATCCAATAAAATATTAATGACAAAATATATTCTTAGAGTTTATACAGATTGTTCCTTACACATCATGAATATTTTTATTTTGTTAATATCTATTAAAAATTTTTAGAACTCTCAATGCTGATAAGGAAAGAAAAAAGTGATAAATTTGCACAATGTATGAACAGTCAATTCACAGAAGAGACTTGAATGACAAGGGGAAAAAAGATGCTAAATCTCACTAAAAATGAAGAAGATGCAAATTAAATTAAAACAACAATGAAATACCATTTCACTCATATCTGATAGTTCAATATTAAAAAGCAATCCAATTAGCTGGGCCATATTTAGTTGACTTGAAAACATGCAGACCATGGATTCCCTTTCTAGATAATACTTTAAATGCTCTTACATCTGCACAAGGACATCTGTACAAGAATATTCATTGTAGCATTGGGGATAATATTTAAAAATTGGAAAGAGTTGGAGAAAATAATTTTGATATATCAAAAATAAACCAATTATATCTACCTGTGTCAAAATGGACCAATTGATAAAAATGCTGGAGAGACAGGGGAAGATGGCGGTCAAGCCAGTCAGACTATGTGAGTCCCCGTATGAGTGAGTGAGTGTATGGAAAATTTTGCGTATGTGCTGGTGAGTGAGTGGGCATGTGAGTGACTGACTGAGTGAGGGCTAGGGAGCTAGTGGCCAGGGATCTCCTGGTACAGAGGCTGGTGCCATAGCATCTGGGTTTGGACTCTAGCGATTTCCGGGACATAGAAGCTGAGGGCCATTTTCTCTTCCTTTTCTTTCTTTCTTTTTTGTTGAATCAACAAACCCTCCCTAGCAAGAAAACATGGGGAGAGACTCTAAGTGAGACTTGTGAGCAGGTGGCCCGGCCCCTTGTGCAATAGCAGGTGCTGCCGCTTCTCTACTTCATCCCAGGTTCTTCCTGGGTCGCAGATGGACAGAAGTTTTCCTTTGGAAAAGCAGTAGGGAAAAACTATTGCCGCAGGCGCTACCTCACCATTGAAGCAGAAGAGAGACTGCTCCAGGCTTTGCCTCATCACTTCAGCATCTTGCAGGGTGCTGGAAGGGACTGCAGACGGAGTCCAGAGGCAAGTTCCCATGGAAGAAGACAAGAGAGACACCCCACCACTATACTGATGGTGGGGCAGGAAAGTGCTTCAATTTGCTCATCACAGACTAACAGATCTGATCTCTGTGACTGGTGGATCAACTACCCAGGGCTTGATCATGGCCCAAATGGAATATCCTGAAAGCACAAACTTCAGAGGGACCTGGCAAGTGCTGGGTTCCAGGCACCCAACTCCCTACCCTGATCCAGCTGTGGGACAAAGGGTATGTCCAGAAGAGGAGGAGGAGGAAGAACTCCAAAGAGATCAGTGGTGAGTCCTGGCTGACCCAAACCCCCTCCTTCCCAGCAATCCTCTGAATGTCAGACCCATACAGCTGGGCCATGACTGAGAGGGACAAACCCAGGCAGAGCCCAGACGTCAGTCACAATAAGAGGGCTCCATTCCAAGATAGGCCTGGCTGTGGCACCCCAGTGAGAATATATACCTGGGGAAGAGACAGTCCCATGCCTCCCCACCAGAGATCTCCCTGACCAAACGAGAGAGGGAGGAGAAGCCTGCAGCCCCACCCACCTCCACTGTCCCTCCTCCTTCACTGCTTCCTTCCCTGAGGAGAGAGTGAAAGAGGTGACTCTGCAGGAGAGACCTGATTAGAGGAACAATTACAGAGCCTGCCACAAGAGGGCAGGTTTTTTTGTTTGTTTTTGTTTTTTTTAATTTTCGATTATTTTTTAACTTAAAAAAATTTTTTTGAGTCTCTGCTTGTTAGTTCATCTATTTTTAAAATATTTTTCCTCTGTGCATGAATGTGTATGTGAGGATTTGATCTGCATACCCACTAAAATTTTTTTTAATTTTTATTTTCTTTTTCTGTTTCCTTCTTCTTTTGTCATTTTCTGTTTTTGTGTGTATGTGAATGATTAAGTGTTTATCTTTCGATTTTGTTGTGGTTACTGGTTTTGATTTTTTTGTTCATCTGGGTCTTTTTTTTAGTTTAAGGGGAATGTCAATAGATGTGTGAGGGTTCAACCTGAGTCCCCCCCTTTTTATTCCTTCAGTCTTTCTGCCTTTCTTCTCTACTCACTTTGTGCTGGGCATGTGTGTGTGTATTTGGGGGTCTTTTTGTTGCTGATTGCTTTGTTTTTCTTTGTTGTTATTCCAGTTTGTTTTGGAGTGTGTGTGTATGTGTTCAGTTGCTTTTGCATTGGTTTCTGCTTTGTACATCATATAGAGTGGTAGTGGGGAGTGCGTCTCGGGGAACACATACCACAATAAGTGAACATTTAATTTGCAAGTGGTATCTGATTCCTAGCACCTCGTTTTCAAATTTTGAAAACTACAAGAGACAGCAAAGCTTCCTATCCATAATGGAACAAATCCAGAACCCAGATCAGGGAAGAATAGAGGTCTGAGCAAATGTCAGAAGGGAAAGCCTCTTCCACTGACACTGAATAACAGAACTAAAGAGAAAAACAAGAGATCTGTCACAAATGAGGAAAAGCCAAAGGAAGACCTCAGGCAATTTCAAGTGCACCAAAGACAAAACTCCTGAAAAATCAGACCTTGGTGCCCAAACAACGGAAGTCACCAAAGACTGTTCCCAGAATACAATAGAGATTAGGGAATGGTTGGAAAGATTGAACGGGGCTCAAGAAAGACAATATGCAACACTGAAAGAACTTGTAACAATGATTTTGGCAATAAAAAAATTAATCCAGGAAATAAATAACAAGATGACAAGCATGGAAAGCAGAATTAATCTAACTGAATAAAGAATCTCAGAACTTGAAGACCAGAATATGGAATTAACCCAATCTGTAAAAAACTGAGAAAGAAGACTCAGAAAGAAAGAACAAAGTCTACAAGAGATGTGCGATTATATCAAGAGACTGAACCTACGCCTGATTGGTATCCCAGAAGAAGAAAAGGAAAATGAGAACAACTTGGAACAAGTATCCCAGAAGGTAATCCAAGAAAACTTTCCCCATCTCAGCAGAGATGTGACCAGCCAAGCACAAGAGATAGAGAGAACCCCCACAAGACATCAAATGAGAAGACCAACTCCTAGACACATAGTAATTCGCCTACACAAAGTAGGCACAAAAGAAAAAATACTAAAGGCAGCAAGAGAGAAAGGTCAGACTACCTACTGGAGAAACCAATCAGAATAGCAGCAGACCTATCAGCAGAAACACTACAAGCAAAAAGGGACTGGAGTTCAATATTCAAAGTTCCCAAAGATAAGCAATTTAAACCAGCCAAGCTCAGCTTCACCAGTGATGGAGAATTAAAATTCTTCCCAGACATCCAATTCCTAAGAGATTATACAGTTTCCAGACTAGCTCTACAGGAGACAATTAAAAAGGTATTAAGCACAGAGGAAAGAAGAAAAAGATTGACCACACACTTCCCAAGAGAACAGCAGAGCACAGAATCAGCAGAGAATACAGTGCAACAAGAAACTTGAAAACACACACATACATTAACTTCAAAACCAAAAGAAAACAAGCAAAAAAAGGCAAAACTTTATAAGAACCTCATGACAGGGATAAACAATCATATTTCAATAATCTGCCTGAATGTGGATGGACTAAATGCACCACTGAAAAGACACAGAATGGCATACTAGATAAGAAATCATGACCCAATTATTTGCTGCATCCAGGAGACTCATCTCACTTCAAGGATGCACAGAGACTTGAAGTTAAAGGTGGGAAAACAAGTTTCCAGGAAATGGATCACAAAAGAAGGCAGGAGTTGCAATCTTAATATCAGACAAAACAGCCTTTAAGCTATCAAAAATTTTAAAAGATGCAAAAGGATACTACATAATGATAAAAAGTTCAATCCATCAACAAGAAATATCCATCCTAAACATATATGCACCAAACACAGGAGCATCAGCATTTATAAAACAACTACTAGGTAAACTAAAAAAAGATATTATAGCAGGGGACTTGAATACCCCACTGACAGCCCTAGAGAGATCATTGAGGCAAAAAACCAACAAGGAGATCCAGAAACTAAACTTGACACTGAACCAAATGGACTTAATAAATACCTACAAATTATTCCACCCAACAACCACAGAATATACATTCTACTCATCACCACATGGAACATACTCCATTAATCAAGCATAAAAAAATTCCATAAGGTTGAAATCTTGCCATGCACATCCTCAGACCACAGTGGAATAAAAATAAATATTAACACCACCAATATTTCCCCACAGCCCATAAAGACATTGACACTAAATAGCATGATGCTGAGCAACTACTGGGTCAACACTGAAATCAAAGCAGAAATTGAAAGATTCCTGGAAACAAATGAAAATGAAGAAACATCTTACCAAAACCTCTGGGATGCCCTGAAAACAGTTCTCAGAGGGGAATTTATGTCTCTACGAGCACACATCAAGAAAACAGAAAGATCAGAAGTTGAGAGCCTATCAAATCACCTAAGGGAGCTGGAAAGAGAAGACCACCAAAGCCTCAACTTTAACAGAAGAATGCAAATCGCAAAAATAAGAGCCCAGCCGGGTTCGGTGGCTCAGCCTGTAATCCCAGCAATTTGGGAGGCTGAGGTGAGTGGATTACCTGATCCTGCGGGTTCGAGACCAGCCTGGGCAGTGAGACCTCATCTCTACAATAAATCAAAAAATTAGCTGGGCATGGTAACACGTGCCTATAGTTCTAGCTACTTGGAAGGCTGAAGCGGAAGAATTGCCGGAGCCCAGGAGGTCGAGGCTGTGGTGGCCGGGAGCGGCCACTGCACTCCAGTCTGGGTGACAGAGTGAGACTCCAACTCAAAAAAATAAAAAATAAGAGCCCAAATATGGGACATAGAAGACAAAAATATCATAGAAACCATCAACAAAACAAAAAACTGGTTCTTTGAAAGAATTAACAAGATTGATAACCTAACCAGAATGACCAAGAAAAAGAGAAAAAAAACAAATAAACACAATCAGAAAGAAGATCAAATCACAACTGACCCCAAAGAAATACAAAAGATTGTCAGAGAATACTATGTACATCTATATGGAAACTTAATTGATAACCTAAATGAAATGGAGGACTTTCTGACATCACGCAACCTCCCCAGGTTGAAACAAGAAGACATTGAGACACTAAATAGACTAATAACAACCCAGGAAATTGACTCTGTCATATGAAAACTATCGACCAAAAAAAGCCCTGGACCGGATGTCTTTCCAGCAGAATTCTACAAAACGTACAAGGAGGAGCTGATACCAATTCTACTGAAAGTATTCCAGGCAATTGAGAAAGATGGACTTCTCCCCAAATCATTTTACAAAGTTAACATCACACTGACACCCAAACCAGGTAAAGATCCAACAAAAAAGGAGAACTACGGGCCAATATCCTTTATGAACATAGATGCAAAAATCCTCACCAAGATTCTAGCAAATCATATTAAAAATCACATCTCAAAAATCATCCACCATGACCAAGTAGACTTCATCCCCAGGATGTAGGGTTGGTTCAACATTCACAAGACCATAAATGATATTAAATACATCAACAGATATAAAAACAAGAACCACATGATTATCTCATGAGATACAGAAAAAGTTTTTGATAAAACCCAGCACCCCTTCTTGATAAAAAACCCTCAAACACCTATGTATAGAAGGAACACACCACAAAATAGTAAGTGCCAGCTACAATAAACCCACAGCTAACATATTACTAAATGGACGGAAACTGGAAACATTTCCCTTGAAAACCGGAACAAGACAAGGCTGCCCACTGAAACCCCTCTTGTTCAATATTGTGTTGGAAGTCCTAGCTTAGGCAGTTAGACAAGAGAAGAAAATCAGGTGTATCCAAATAGGAAAAGAGGAAGTCAAGTTATCCTTTGCTGATGACATGATCCTATACCTTGAAAATCCAAGAGAATCTGTCAAAAACCTGCTTGCACTGATAAAGGACTTTGGCAAAGTCTCAGGGTACAAAATAAATGTGCAAAAGACAGTTGCATTCCTATACAACAACAACAAGCAGGCAGAGACCCAAATAAAAAGCACTATCCCATTCACAATAGCCACATGCAAAATGAAATACCTTGGCATCTTCCTAACCAGAGAAGTGAAAGACCTTTACAATGAGAATTATAAAACGCTGCTCAAAGAAATACAAGAAGACACAAACAAATGGAAAAATATTCCATGCTCATGGATAGGGAGAATCAACATTGTTTAAATGTCCATCCTACCAAAGGCAATCTACAGATTCAACGCAATACCCATTAAGTTACCAACATCATTCTTCTCAGACCTGGAAATGACAATTTAGAAATTCATATGAAAACATAAATGACCACGGATAGCCAGAACAATCCTTAGCAAGAGAAACAAAGCATTTCCAGACTTGAAACTTTACTATAAGGCTACAGTAATCAAAACAGCCTGGTATTGGTACAAGAACAGGCACATAGACCAATGGGACAGGGTAGAGACTCCAGAAGCAAGGCCTCAATTCCTCAACCAACTCATCTTTGACAAAGCCTCCAACAACGACCACTGGGGAGAGAAGGACCTATTCAGTAAATGTTGCTGGGAAAACTGGCTGACCACATGCATAAGATTGAAACAGGACCCCTACCTATCACCATACACAAAAATTAACTCTAAATGGATCAAAGACTTAAATGTAAAACCTCAAACTATAAGAATCTTAGAAAATGCAGGAGGAGACACCCTTATGGAAATTGGAACTGGCAACCAATTTCTATTCAGAACCCTAAAGGCCAATACCTTAAGAAATAAGATAGGCAAGTGGGACTTCTTCAAACTAACAAACTTTTGCAAAGCAAAAGAAATCATCAAGAGAGCAGGAAGACAGCCCACAGAATGGGAAAACATATTTGCCAACTGTATATCTGACAAAAGCCTAACATCTAGGATCTACAAAGAACTCAAACATGCTAAAAGGAAAAAAACAAACAGCCCCTTTAAAAAGTGGGCAAAAGACATGAATAGACACTTCTCAGAAGAAGATATACAGGCAGCCAACAGACTCATGAAAAAGTGCTGAGGCTCACTCATCATCAGAGAAATGCAAATCAAAACCACACTGAGACACCACCTAACCCAGTAAGAATGGCCATCATTAATAAAACAAACAACAACAGATGCTGGTGTGGATATGGAGAAAAAGGAATACTTCCACACTGCTGGTGGGAATGCAAACTAGTGCAGCCTCTTTGAAAGACAGTGTGGTGATTTCTGAAAGAACTAGAAATTGACCTTACACATGACCTAGCAATTCCCCTGTAGGGAATATACCCAGAGGATCTCAAATCATTCTACAAAAAAGATACCTGCACATGTATGTTTGTTGCAGCTCTATTCACAATAGCAAAAACATGGAACCAACCATGTTGCCCATCGAAGCTGGACTGGATTTTTAAAAATGTGGTACATATACACAATGGAATATTATGCAGCCATAAAGAAGGACAAATATATGGACTTTGCAGCAACTTGGATAGATTTGGAGTCTATCATACTCAATGATCTATCACAGAAACAAAGAACAGAGTGCCATATGTTCTCACTCATAAGCAGACCTTGAACAATTATAAAAGTATAAGAAAGTGTTTGGCAGTAATGGGAAACTGTCAGGGGAGGTGGGGTGAGATTGGCCGTTGAGGGAAACTGCTAGGGGAGGTAGGAGCATACCTCATCAACAAGGGCACCTGCATAATCAATGTTTATATACCTAACCCCGAATTGTAGCCCACATCTTTATAATAAAATAATAATAAAAGAAATAATAAAAAAATAAATAAAAATGCTGAGTAAAAACAATAAGTAACAGGATTATGGCAGCATAATACTGTTTATAGAAAAAATGAAAGCATGCAAAATAATATTTTATCGTTATCAATAGATTCACATACATGAACAGTACAAAGAGATGCTTGGGAGTGATTAACATTGAATTCAAAAGACTGGTTATCTCCCTCCAAGGAAGATAGAAAAAAGAATGAGATCAGAAGAGGCTTCAATTATATTCCTAATGTATATTTCCTTTAAAAATATCTTAAGCAAATATGGCAAAAGGTTTATATTTGACAAAACTGGTTTTGGCTATATTGGTGGTCATTTTATTATTCATTATTAGTTCTAAAGAAATATTAAAAGTTTTATCAGTAGCTCTGTGTCTGAACCCAGGATTTCATTTAAATGAATTGGAATACATTGAAAAGCAAAGAGACCAGAAAGCTAGGTATCCCTGGCACGAAAGGACTTCCTGATAACCAAAATGTGGAGGTCTTCTCTCTGGCAACCTTCAATATCTCCTCTAACCTAGGAGAAAGTTGCTTGGTTGCCAAGATGCTGCAGGTGAGAAGGAAAAGGGAAGGAGACTCTAATACACTCCAGCACCAGGAGTGCTCTCTCTGAATCTGGTATCTCTGGGGTGCTTTGTGACAAAGTTGGACCTTATAGCCCACTCCTCATCACACCCATTCTATGCTGCAGTGACTTGGACTTTGCATATCAGTTATACCTTCCCTTCTGCTTTCCTTCTCCTAGACAGTTTTTGAAATTGCTTGTACTCAGACACTCTCCAGGTCAATTTATCCCTGTGGGTTTATTTTCTTTCTGTCCCTTTACTATTGTTTCAATGGGGTCTTGGGAAAAAGAAAAGATAATGTGTATGCTTATTCTGATATCCTTAATCTGAAAAGTTAATTAATCTGTATAGAGACAGAGGCCAAGAAAAAGGGGGTGTTGCTATGCATCTCCCCAAATTCACATGTTGAAAGCCTAATCCCCAATGTGATGGCCTTTGGGGACCCTTTTAGCAGGTTTGGCATTCAGAATAATCCCTTCATAGTGGAATTAGTGGCCTAATGAAGAGACAGAAGAAATCTTGCTTATTCTCTCTGCTCTCCATCACATGAGGTCACATGAGAAGGCAGCCATCTAAAAACCAGGAAGCAAGTCCTCACCAGATACCACATCTTTTGGCACCTTTGTCTCAGACTTTTAGCCTTCAGAACTGTGAGAAATAAACGTTTCCTGTTCAAACCACCCAGTCTAAGATCTTTAATAACAGCAGCCAGCACAGAATAAGACAGAAGTAGTGGGATATTCCATTGACGTATCCTGGGAAAGTTGGACAATGTTGATGTATTTTAGCATGCATAACCTAGCAGATATGATCCAATAACCCAAAACCTATATGAAAAAGAATGTAATAAATTTCCTTTGGAAATGTCTATAAGTAATTTCCCTTGGATAATCCCTGCCCTGAGTCTATGAAGCACCAGTGTTGTTTTTGATGTTGTGTTTCTTTGACAAGTATTCTGCTCTGATCAACAAATATTCTTCATGAATTATCATATACCTCAGCTAGAGATCTAATAATTGGTGTATGTTTTATACTTAACATTTTTTTAAATGCCAAAGAAATATTTTAGCAGTAGAAATACAATTTTCTAATTATAAAAATCATAATGTAGTCAAATAAATTTTAAAATAATTTGATAAAACATTCCAAAATAAACTCATTTGCTCTTGAGTTTCTAATCTATTAATTTAAAAAGAAACATTCCAGAAGAAAAATATAAAAGAATCTTAGGTAGGAAAATGATTATAGCAGTCATAGAGGCATGATAAATAACCTAGGAATACTTTTTGAATTTTGTTCTATATTTTCATTCATAGCTGGGAAAATTTTCCAGAAACTGCTCTAAGTAAAGAAAGCCAAATTCTCTGGGCCCCATATGAACTTCAGAGAATTTCTTCACTCTATTTGGATAGTTGATCCCTAGACTGGAAAACTTGAGTTCATCTAGTATCAGCTGTCACATAGCTCACTGAGACAACATTTTAGTTTTTAGCAGGTTTGGCATCCAAAAATATGAAATGGTTGTTTTTTAATGATGTCCTTCTGCCCACCTACCTCTTTCACATACACAAAGAAGCTGTTAATTATCATAAAAAGAGCTCCTGAGTGTAAGTGTATGTGTGTGCATGTATGTGTGTGAGTGTGTGTGCGTGCGTGTGTGTGTGTGTGTGTGTGTGTGTGTGTGTTTAGTGCACTAAGCAGGGAGAACCCAATCTTTCTGATGCAGCAACTGTCCCATCTTCTGGAAAAAAACAAAAGATGTAGTTTACATTTTCCATTTAAATAAAATGCAAACCCTCTCATCAGATGATGACAAATGGCTTATGAACATAGCCTCTGATAAACACTACAAAATCATTCCCTGTTTGAGAATAAAACTTTATGCTGCACACAGGTCAACAACCCTTCTAGCATAAGTGAAAAGTGAATGGGACTCATTTCCACACTCCCAGTGATATCTCTCCCTTCAATAACTGGGGAACAGCCATGGTGCTGATGATGTGGATTTTTCTGCTAATCTTCTCTACAAAGTACAAAGCATCACACTGCCAGAGATAGATTTGATTTCACATTCTTTATGCTCAGCCTTATTTTTTTGTTCACTCATTGCTTAGATTCCTTCATTTTAATCTTGAGGATTCTTTATGATCTTTCAGCCTATGTCTATCCATTACTATAGCCTCTCAAATATCACAAGACCTCTGCTGAAGGCATGCTTTCGAAGAATTAATGTGCTCAATCTTTCAACATTTTCCAAGCCAGTTATCGTGCATCCCAATGCCAATGAATATATGACACATCCAGGCTAGAGGGAGATGTGCTTTTATTACCAGTTATGTCTCCCAATACTTCCTACACCAAGGAGAAACCTATACCAAGATTTCTGTCATTCAGCATAACAGCAGTAGAGGTTGAGCTGACCCATTGTCTTTTATTCCCACTCTCACCAGTGCACATTCTTCCAAATCATTCCACACATTCAGGACTAAGGCACTGAATTGAGAGGACCAAGGGAGTAACATCTCAGTACAGTAAATTCCTTACATACAAATAAGTTCTGTTCTGAGAGCATGGACTTAAGTCCAATTTGTATGCAAGTCTGACAAAGCTAGCCAGGTACCCAACTAACATAATTGACTATATAGTACTGTACTATAGGTTTATAATACTTTTCACACAAATAATACATTTAAAAAACACAAAAAATAATGAAAACAGTAAGTCTTTTTATTTTAAGTCTTACAGTACTGCACATGACAATGTATACCAGACATGTGAACTAACTTACATGATTGGACATGTGAACGCATACTCACATCTTTGAAAGTTCACAACTTGAAGATTTGTATGTAGGGGACTTACCGTACTTTTGAGGTCCTAAAATCTATACAGAATGATACTTCAGTAATGGAGCTGGCAAGAAGCTAGATCCTAAATCATTGTATATTAGGATTCTTCAGAGCAATGGAAATAACAGGATGTGTGTGTATGTATATATATTCTTTATTTATTTATTTATATGTATGTATTTATTTTAAGGATCAGCTCACACACTTATGGCAGCTGAGAAGTCCCAAGATCTGCAGTAACATGCTGTAGACCCAGGAGATCTGATGGCATAAATTCTAATCCAAAAGTCACGATACTTGAGACCTAAGAAGAGCCAATGTTCCAGTTTCAGATCAAAGGCAGGAAAAGACTGACGTCCCAGCTCACAGATTCAGGCAAGAGGAGTTCCTTCTTACTCAAGACAGGGTCAGCCTTTTAGATTTATTCAGGCTTTCATCTGATTGATTGAGGCCCACCCACATTAGGGCAGACAATCTGCTTTACTCTGTCTACAGATCTGAGAGTTAATATTAACTAAAAACACCCTCACAGACACACCCAGAATAATGTTTGACCAAATATCTAGTCTCGTCATGGCCCAGATAAATTGACACATAAAATTAACCATCACACTTTGATTTAAAATCTAGACTGTCAATTAGAATCACTTGAGAGGTTTTAAAAAATCTGGATGTCCAAATTTGTATCCCAGACCAATTAAATTAGAATCTCTGGAATGGACCAGCCTTAAATATTTTTAAACAATACCCAGTAAATTGCACTATAAGTTCAGGGTTAAGAACCATTGCCCAAAGAATCACTCTAAGTGGAATTACCTTTTTTCCCCCACGTAATGTATCATTTGCATCTGAAAAAGACCTGAACCTTACACAGAAACAGCCTCTGGGTGTAGCTTCTGCTTTTGCTATAAATTGTAGATGGCAGTAGAGATATGTAACTCAAAAAAGAAGTGCATGTTGCTGGCAAGAGTAGTAGCTGCAATAGAATCAAGTTAATAGTGCTTACATCTCAATTGTTTAATAACTAATTTCCTCAAATAAAGCCATCTTCTGTGTGCAAACTGGTATCCTTTCTTATCCGTGTCTATGAATACTATGCTGGGATAAATATTCCTCTTCTGTACTTCTAGTATTTCTTTCTTTCCATGTTTCTAATGTATCAGTCATCAATTGCATTACAGTAATAGGATATATCAGTAAATCTATTTTTACTGCTAACCTATAAGCTGCTTCAGGGCAGAGATCATGTTTTACTCATTTAGAAACCCCCACTGCCTAGCCCAGTGCCTGGTATACATAATTATCAAGTGTTTTCTAAATAGAACTGAATATTTCTCTTATAACTCAGATCATAGTCATGTCATGGATCTCTACTGATAGACTGTAAGCTCCTTGAAGACTAAAGCAATTCCTATTTCCTCATTGTATTCCTAGCACATCTCCTACAATTGTATAGAGTTAAAGACAATCATCACTTAAGTGATAACCCATTCAAGGCATAATTTTGAAGTTCTGTTACAGAAAAGTCAATTAATTTAAAGGTAAAACTTTTCATATGGCAAAGTTTCCCAGAATAAATAACTACAGTGTTTCAGTTTTATACAGACTAAATTCTTTAAATCTTTTCTGAATAGCAAATTAGGTCAATAAATAAATGAGTAGCAAGGTTAAATGTAAAGCTCAGTAACTTGAAGAAAGAAAAGCTAAATTTCACTCCTCCTAATGCTACCTGTAAGCTATTTAACTTTGAGCAAACCATTGAAAATAATTAGCCTCTATCCTCAATTAGGAAAAATTCTATCTGATCCAAAAATTGCCCACATTTTTCACTCAGAAACTTTGCTGTACTCCATGCCTTTGTTTTTCTCCCCATTAACTTCTATCATACTCTCTATATTCTTTCTGGGCAGCACCCATCATAATGTGAAATTGTTCTATTTGTCTTCTTATTTTTCTCACCAACTTAAAGGAGGGCAAGAATATTCCCTATATTGATGTTCTTATGTTTGTGGGGCCAAAAATAATACTGGCACATAGTAGGCATTTTCAGTAAATATTTACTGAAATAACGTATGTAAATTAAGTAAACTGATTTAGGTAAATCTGCTAGGCTACTACAAGAAAAAATCAGACACAGGAATCAAAGGAAAGCAGCAGGTTGGTTACATATTCCTCTATCATGTTTCTGCAGTTGCTCTCTTTCCTGTGTTTTCTGGTGCCACCACCACAGTCCCTCCTTCCTCATCACAGCTGCTGTCAGCCCAGGAAAATCTTTATCTCAATTTAAGCACCAAGATATCTGACAAACATGGATGAGAGACAAAGAAAACATTTAAGCTCTGTGATTGCCACAACTTTCAGCCTTGAGAGGGATTCTAAGCAGTAAGGCAAGAAGAAAGAACCCAGTGAGGGCCTGACAAACGCCACAAGTTGAGGTGTTGTGTCTGAGTCTGGAAAGACCAAGGCAGCTAGTTTCTAGGAGAGGAACAGAGAGCAGCAGAGCAGAGAAAACTGCACAGAGTGAGAACACTAGAGACCTGCAAAGGTTTCTTCTACAGAATTCAGCAGAGTTCTAATCAACATACAGCATGTGTGAGAAAAAGTCACCTGAGGCCTACAAAGAACCATCCAAAAGGATCAGAGAGAACAGTATATGATATTAACAGAGAGTCGGTAATAGTGCTTTTTTCCCACTAGTCAGACTGGAAAACATAATTCACAGGAGAATCCAATATGGTTCTTAGAAGCCTTTTGCCACAATCATGAGGAGAAACTATCTTTAGACTAAATACAGCACTAATTCTGTTAACAAGTTTTAAAGGCAAGACCAGAAAGGTTCTAACTGTGTCCAAGAAGCTTAATTGTGGCTAAGAATATGGCTCAATATTAGTTACAGAAACCTAAAACTATCAAGGGCCATAAAACTTCACAATGTCTGGCATCCAATCAAAAGACTATCAGGTATTCCAAAAAAGCAAGAAAATAATGTCTATAACAAGGAGGAAAAAAATTTAATGAAATTGACTCCAAACTACTACTTGTAAAAATTTGTAGACAAAGACAATAAAAATAATTAATATAACAGTATTTCATATGTTAAAAAGTTAAGTAGAGACATACAGGGAAAAAAAGAATTAAATTGAACTTCTAGAGGTATTAGCTGTAATATAATAACTGAAATTAAAAAATACATGGAGCCAGGCTCAGTGGCTCAGCCTGTAATCCCGTGCCTTTGGGAGGCTGAGGTGAGTGGATTGCCTGAGCCCGCGGGATCGAGACTCACCTGGGCAGCGAGACCTCATCTGTACAATAAATCAAAAAATCAGCCGGGCATGGTAGCACATGCCTGTAATTCCCACTACTTGGAAGGCTGAGGCGGAAGGATCGCCGGAGCCCAGCAGGTCGAGGCTGCGGTGGCTGGGAGCGGCCACTGCACTCCAGTCTGGGCGACAGAGTGAGACTCCAACTCAAAAAAAAAAAAAAAAAAAAAATACATGGGATAGGAAAAATGGCAGATATGATATTAAAGAAGAAAATATTACTGAATTTGAAAACATAGCAATAAAAATTATCTAGAATTAAACACAGAAAAAATATATAAATATTAATATAAAATCAGTGAATCACAGGACACCAAAGAACCTAATACATGTGTTATTGCAGACCTGAAGAAGAGAACATAAAAGGGGGTGCAGGAAAAAAAACACTTAAAGAAGTAATGACTGTAATTTTTCCAAACTTGATAGAATCTATAAACTCAATGATACAAAATGCTCAACAAAACCTAACACAAGAAATATGAAGAAAACTATGCCAAAGCACATCATAACAAATGACTCAAAACTAGTGACAAAAAGTTCATTTTTAAATTAACCACTGAAAATACACATGCTATATACAGCAGTACAAAAGAATGAGAGCATTATTTCTCATTAGAAACAATGCAAGTGAGAAGACAGTAGAGTAACATCTTTTACATCCTCAGAGAAAGAAAACCTGTCAACCCCAAACTCTATAACCAGTAAAAATATATTTCAAACATGTAAGACCTGCAAGAATTCATCAACAGAAAATCTTCACTACAATAAATGTTACAGAAAGCGCTTTAGGTAGACAGAAGATAATACTGATCTTTACAGAGGAATGAAGAGCACTTTAAGTGGTAACTACATTGGTAAAAACATACTTTTTCTTTCATTTTTTATTTAACTATAATTGTAAAATAATAACTGATTAAACAAAAAGAATAAGAATGTGGAGGGGAGTTATAATATATGCAATTAACAATGTAAGTAAACTGAATGATACCATAGCATAAAGGCCAGGAAGTGAGACATGGAAGTATACTATTATTATAAGGTTCTACTATAAATTAAATAATGCTATGATACTTGAAGGAAGACTATGTTAAGTTAAATATGTACACTGAAAAACCAAAAGCAACCACTAAAATTACAAAACAAAGAGGTATAGCTAACAAGCCACCAATAGAGATAAAATGGAATCGCAAAAAAAATTCAAATAATCCAAGAAAAAGTTTTAAAAAATGGGGGAAGTAAAGGGAAAGAAACAAAGAGCAGATGAGACAATAGAAAACAACTAGCAAGATGATAGACTTAAACTTAACTGTACCAATAATCACATTACACGTAAATATTCTAAAACACTGAAAGTTAAAGGTTATCAGCGTGAATAAAAAAACAAAACCCAAATCTAGGCTGCTGTAAAAAAAAAAAAAAAAAGTACTATAAATATAAAAACACAAATTAAACTTTTTTTAAAAATGGAGCGTGATACTGATAGGAATTGGTAGAGAAAAGACCTCTACTAATCTCTTCCGTAAAAGTAATGGCATTGTCAAAACGTCATTTTGACATATAAAACATTCTCAAAATCAAATTTTTTGGAACTCTTAAACTAACCACTTACAAACATTTATTTAAGAAAAGGCAGAACCTCCGTAAGAAAAATAAGTTTTGTGTTCTTTTAACTTTCCCTGTTTCCAACACAATTTTACCAATTTTTTTTTTTTTTTTTTTTTTTTTTTTTTTTTGG
>NW_007247358.1:83645-124682 GCF_000164805.1 Carlito syrichta
CAGCGATCCTTCCGCCTCCGCCTTCCGAGTAGCCGGAATCACAGGCACGCGCTACCACGCCCGGCTGATTTTTTGATTTATTGTAGAGATGAGGTCTCGTTGCCCAGGGGGGTTTCGAACCTGCGGGCTCAGGCAATCCACTCACCTCAGTCTCCCAAAGGCACGGGATTACCAAATTTACAGTAGCCTTGAAAACCAACAGCCCTACAGTTATGGTGAAGTGGTAGCCTAGAAACCTCTAGAGGGCACAGTGTAGGTTTGGAGTTCCTCTAAAGCCCCACTGCCAAAAATGAGCTGTTTGGCAGTCCCTGGAAAATCCCCCTTATGAGATTTTTTTATTGATCTGACAGACAACTCAGTAAAAACACTCATTTTGCCATGGGCATTTGGGAAAATAAGCAAGCAAATAATTGTTTAACAAAACAGTTGCCTGAAGCAGTAATAGAGCCAGGCAAAAAAAAAAAAGCTCACCAAAAAAAACTTAGTGAGACTCCAACTCAAAATAAATAAATAAAAAGTTGGCAATGAATGTTCATATGTGATAGTTGAAAAACTTTAACATATTCCTGAAAATCTAAAGGCCACGTACATGTAAAGGGTTGTGCACATGCCCAGAGAAGAAATGAAAATGTCCTTAGCTCTTATCTCTGACTGACCTTGAAGTTCTGCACAAGCAGGCAGTGAAGGCTAAGGTGGAATTGTAAACAGGCTGCCTGAGCATCGAAGGTGTACCCAACACTCACACAGAGACCTCAGCAAAGGATGGAAGGAAGGCTTATGGGTTCCAGGCACATAAGGAAATCTTTGTTCAATCATTAACTGATCCCAAAATAACTCAGCAGGGACTGCAGTGGACACACATGAAAAGGTATACAGACTTTACAGAATTTGTACGGGAATATGACAAAACAAACAAATCACAATGACAACCAACTCTGGGGAAGGAAGTTATCACCTTTTATTATTCAAAATATCCAGTTAATAACCAAAAAATTATGACATGTAAAGAAACAAGAAAGCATGATGAATATGCAATGAAAAAAAATCACTCAATAGAAACTGTCCTTGGGAAAGCTCAGACATTAGACTTACTAAACAAAGACATTTAATCAACTATTTTAAGTATGTTCAAAAAACCAAAGGAAACCATGTTTAAAGAACCAAAGGGAAGTACGAGAACAATATTTCACTAAATGGAGAGTACCAATAATGAGAAATATTTTTAGAAACCAAATAGAAATGCTGGAGTTAAAAATAACTGAAAAAAATGTACTGGAGAGTAACCCTCAGCAAGCCAAAGTGACACACATGTGACTTCCAAGGCCAGATCATGAAAGGTGATCTGCTTCTGCCTCGTCCTCTTTGGACACTCCCTCTTGGAACCCAGGTGCTAAGCTGTGAGGAAACTGAAACAGGAACAGGGAGAATCAGTATCTGGACCTTCTGACCATGAGTCTTCAGATAATTCCAGTTCCCCAGCCATCAAATCTTCTCAACTGCAGATGTTGTGAAATAGAGACAAGATACTCCCACAGGCACTTTCCAAATTCAAAACCTACAAAATGTATAAGCATAATAAAATGGTTGCTTTAAGTCTCTATGTTTTCATTAATTTTTTACACAACAATAGTAACTGAAAGAGGAGACCAGATAATCATTTTTCTTTATTGATTTCTATCCATAGAGTCTGTCATCATTCTCAAAATTACTGTTAAGATAGTTTCACTGTGGGCAGAAACTCAAAACAACAGACTCTACAGAGTATTTCTGAAGAGGTTGTATGCATGAAATTCACTAGACAGAGTGTGTTGTGAATTCTGTGTATTGATGCTATGACAATGAATCAACATGGAAACGAAACTGGATGCTTTCAGTTGAAAATTCAAAACCACAAACGCTTTTAGGACTCCCTAAAATGAATTGATTCATGAAGCTAATATTTGTTGAACCATAAAAACATTTTTATTAGTGCCATTATTTAATTAATTATGATAAAATTGATGAGAAAACCAGGTTAAAAAAAAAATCAATAGCTTAGTTTCTGTGGAGTGCAACATTTCATAGTAAATTTAACTTTACAAGGAGGGAACCCAAAAAACAGGAATTTATTTATTAAAAATTGTCTATCTATTTTTACATGTTTAAACTTCAGTCACCTTCAAAGTACTCTTCTTTTGATGCAATACACCTATCGAGATACTTTTTCCACTGCTCAAAACAGTTTTTGAACTCATCAATTTGAGTGCCCTTTAATGCTTCTGCCATTTTTTTAATTTCTCCTTTTCCACACATTGGCAAAATGTTTCCCTTTGAGGACTTTTTTTAAGCAGAGAAATAAAAAAAAAAGTTCCTCGGAGCAAGATAAAATGAATAGGGAGAATGAGGCACCAGGGTCATGGCTTTTTTGGGTAAAAAACCACCGAACACTCAGCATGGTGTGGGCAGATGCACTAGTAAATCACCCATCATGAAATGGGCAAAGGTGTTGAAAGAATCTCCCCCCAAAAAGTATTGAAGCTGAACCCCCTGCCTCTCACAACAATGCTATCTGGTACACTGACACCCATGGGCTCCTAGAACGCATAGTCTGTACTACAAGGAGCCTGCCCTCCAAAAGATAATTCTGGTTTTTTGGAGTCTTCCCTTGTATTTGCTCTAAAATATTTTCTCTTTTCTATTTCATTTCAACCTCAAAATAATAATCCCTTTACCAGTACAAGCACAACTTAGTGGAAAGTAGATAGATATCACTTTGGTTTTGCTTCTCAGTAAGAAAATCACATATTCAAAGAGTGAACTCAAAATTCTCCAGCTCAGTTCAATACAAGTTTATTGAGCACCTACTAAGAAGATAGCGGCAGGATAGCTCCATCTTCTCTGGCTGTGTTCACTTCTTCACAGATATCTTCACACAGTCAATTTTCCGATAGAAATTGGAGGTAAAAAGGAAGTTAACTGAAATGGATAGAACAGTATAACCAATGGACAAATTCTAAGGCACAGTCTCCTGGCTGCATGTCATGCACCCAGGACAAATGATGCAACTTTTTAGAAGAAACTGGTTCACTCAAGTTAAATAAACCTCTTTGCTAATGGCTCCCCAAGTCTCCTCATTCTTTCCCTGGATTAATGGAACTGCCTGGCTATTTTGACATCAAACAAATCCATTCTCTCCATACCCATCATGCCAAAAAATCAAGTGAATTTGTGTTAATTTACACAGATTTCCCAAGCTAACAAAAAGAAGGGCATCACAGTTCCTGAAACCCTTTATGCCAAGAAGCATAAGCAAATTTTTCAATATTGTTTTTTCCTCTAGCAAAAGATTAACAATGTCCTGGAAAGAGAACTAGATAAGGGAATTGAGATGTAGCTTGAATCATGTCATTGCTATGAATGATCTCCATGACCTAAGGGTAGTCCTCCTCTTCCTTGTTTTCTCTCTGAATCTGTGATGCTGAAACACTTAATGGTACCACTTTGGTTAAATAAATGTGCTCTTGCATATGATTCAGACCTTCAACAAATATTTGTAATATCAAGTTAAATTTGAAATTTCTTGTTGTGAAAGCCTGAGTCATAAGATTTTTAAGTCCTGAGCCAAGTAAGAGAACGTCTGGGCTAAACAAATGTGCTTTTAGACTCAGCTCCAAAGAAGCTGCTTACATTTGGTAAATCACACATTGGAGAGCTCATGAAAAATCAGAGCTAGTTTTAACTTAACTGCTATGACTACTGGCTCCTGTGGCTTTTCAGTGGCAGTGATTCTTCATTGCCTTGGGTTACATTTCTTAGCCTTAATGATTTCGTCTGAGAGAACAGAAGAGAAAATAAACCAATATTTGCCAAATGAATAATATTCATTGAGCAACTAATCTGTTTCTGGAGAGGAGAAAAAATAACTTATTCTATATTTTCAAAATACCTCTGTGGAATAGAGATCATTTTCCCAAAATCATCCAGGCCATAAGCAGTAACACTGGGACTTGAACCTGGGCCTCCTCTGTGGCCACAGAGTTCATTTCAACTCTGAGATGCAAAAAGACATTGGCAAAACATTGAAACAGACATTAATCTCAACATGTTTTCCTTTCTTCAAAATATCTCATCAACAGGCTTATTTCAGGAACCCTAAATTCCATGTTATTGAAGTGACTGATCAGATAAGATCAGAGTTTGATATGAAATACCAATTCTCATTAAAATAATAATTGCTGTAGGGGAACATAGCTGTTAATTATGTCCATCATCATTTCGTCTTTGCGTGCGTTTTATAAAGGCTTTTCCAAGGCACCTTTCAATAAAATGTACATGCTGGAATATTGGAAATGGTTTGATAACGTCTCTTTATTAACTGATGAGGGCACACAATTGCTTCTGAACTGGAAGAACTCATGGTCTACAAGGTACTAATAGAAGTATAAATCATTACTCGGCAACTGTTCACAATCAAAGGTCTATAACAGAAGAATATGGAAAGCCATGAAGCGACACAGAAAAGACTTAAAGTTCTCTTTCAACTAATTGATGAGAGGTCATCAGAGAACTGGAATAGATGTTTTCAAGCCCTTCATGAAAAAAATATATTTTAAAAAAAGAAAGAAAACACTGTATTCTTCAGGGTTCCAGTAGGAAAAGAAAAAAAAAAAAAAACAGTAACTCTCTCAACTGAGCTATTTGGAGAATAAAATCCAGGGTTGCCTTAGAAAGTGTAGGCAGAAGTAGCAACCCACAAAGTACAGTACAGTGCCACAGGGTTAACAACAGCAGTACATCCTCACCCCTAGACCTAAAAAAGGAAGGAAAGAGTTACTCTTGAACATGCAGAGTCACCAGACAGGAGCGGTGCCCTCATTCAAGGGATGTGACCCCCTATTGGTGACTGTACTTGAAAAGAGGCATGAAAATCAACCACTCTGCCTCAGCCTCCTCCCTCCCTCCAGTCTTTTGCTAGTGTGCTGCATTGTCCAGACCCAACCAGGCACCAGAGGTCAAAGGGGCCCTAGAAAGGAGGGTAGGAAATGAATCTGAATGGGCAAATGGAAAATATTCAGACAGAGAGGTAGGAGCATAGATTATAAACACCCTACCTAGTGAGGAAGCAGAACAGAGCCTTAGGCAGCAAAGCCTGGGTCTGAATTCATTTTCCAAACATGTACAGCCATTTGCTGAATTGAAAAACAAGGAGCAAGGATATGGTACTTTTGATTTTATGCTTGAAGCTGATAGTCATATCTGCATAGCTCATGAAAAAGACTTCATCTTTGTGAGGAAACAATGTAGGGGAAACAATGACCCACTTCTATTTGGAGAAAGAACAATAATGTATTTCAAAGCCCTTTATAGAATGGAAAAGAGAACAATACACCAGAAAGCTATGTTCCCACCATCTACATTCATACATATAGAAAGGCTGCCAACCAAATTACCAGAGCTGAAAAGAATTTATGCAATCATTGCATTTCTAAGGCTAAAAATATATTTTCCCCAGAAACTAAAAATAATAATTGAGTAAAAACTTAAAGTAGAGCATCAGACTTCAGAGGTTGCACCAGTTGTAGTCAACCTTTAAGAGATGTCAGATTTAAAGATCTTATTGTTTCATCGCATTCATTCCCTTTAAGCCTGCTCTGGTGCCGGATCTCCATTCCCCATCCTGAGATGAAAAGAATCCATAATATTTTCTATGCATGTAGGTGTTAATAAATATTAATAAAAACTCCATCATTGTATATTTAAATTTCAGTTTTTCATCCTGTCTCTAGCTTGTCCTCTTCCCCACAGCTCAGAGCTTATCCATATTCAAAAACCTGGAGTAGGGTTTTTTTTCCTCCTCTCTCTCTGACCCTCCCTATTCAAGAGCTACTGGTGACTGTTCTAGAGTTGAAGCTGGAAGAGTCACAAAAAGGGGACAAACGGTCTTTGTTGGTTGGTGCTGTGGTAACCAGGTATTGATTTTCTCTGTGTGGAAAATGCCGCATGGCAGCTCTTCTGCCATGTGACTCCATGTGGCTGCAGTCTGTGACTGACCACTTAGCTACCTATTAGCAAGCCCTGGCAATGGAGCTTCCATTACTTCCAGAATGTGCTATTCTCAGCTAAAAATCCAAGACCAGAAAAGGTCCATTTAACATTCTATCACACCATCATTAACACGCCTGTGTACTAGAGGGAAAACATTGAAGTTGACATAATAGGTGACATACTATAATGATAGTAGCATGGTCCTTAGCATAAAAGACATGGACTCCATTCCTGGAAAAGTTGCTGACTGCAGTAGCCTGACCAAGTTGAATAACTTATCTAGGCCTTAGTTGCTTCGTCTATGGGATGTGATTGTTTGGGTAAGGAGCTCTTAACGTTCTGTCCCCTATCTAGTACACAATTTTTCCGTAAACTGCCACCGCAAATATATATATAGTCATGTGCACATAACAATGCCTTGGTCAACGATATACCACTCACATGATGGTGGTCCCATAAGGCTATAATATCATATTTTTACTGTTCCTTTTCTTTATTTAGATGGGTTAAGATACACACATACTTATCATTGTGTTACAATTGCCAGTAGTTTTCAATACGATAATTTGCTGTATAGGTTTGTAGGCTAGGAGCAATAAGCTAAACCATATAGCTCAGGTGTGTAGTAGGCTAGACAACCTAGGTTTAAGTACACTCTAAGATGCTTGTGCAATGATGAATTTCTCAGGACATATCCCTACCATTAAGCAATGCATGATTGCAGTCCTTAAGTGCGACAAATGTTCCAAGTCACACAATAGGAGAGTTCTACACAGTATTACTCTGACATGTCAGAACCCATGTTCAGGCAGATGCAGTTTGATGGGTCCTTGAACCCATCAAACCCAGGAGTTTGCTCTTCTTGCTGTTTTCTAAAACCGTTCTGCCTACCCCATCTTGCTCTGTCTGTACAAATACCTTTTATCAGTGCCTTTTTTTCCTGTGCTCTGCCAAAGTTACATGGGTTTCTGCCTGAAACTTTTCAAAAAGTATTCTCAAAAGTTACCCAAACCAGATTCAGAAAATTAAAAAAAAAAATCTCCTATAGACTCACTCTCTCTGGAAATACAAAATCTTGCAATGCTCAGACACCAGTACTTTCTGGTTAAGAGCTGTCAGTCAATCCTCTTCCATCTGCCTCAATGTCCAATTCTACTTTTATTCAATTGTAATTCATTAATTATCAAATTAGGAGAAACTGACAGCTTGTTAAAGGATTTTTAAATTGCTAATTTAAGAAGTTTCATGATAAAGGTAAAAAACTAAAAAAAATGAATAATGGCATTAAGATAGTGTGAGGTAAAGATAACACATGAGAGACAGGCTTCCCACAATTAGGACTTTTGATTAAATCAGACTGTAGCTCATGTGGCCAACTAGATGCGTGCCATGCTGGGGTATATTTAACCAATAATCTTTTGTAATCAAATAGATACCAGAAACACACTGAAAAAACTACCTAACCACATAATCTTAAGCTACATTATATACAAAATACAAACAACTATATCAAACTACTCAAGGGAACCACTGTGGTGGTAGCAAGCAATCCAAACTACTAATTTAGGATTCATGGCTCAGCTGTGTGAATTTGACTGATTCATTTAACTTCTCTGAGTTTCTGTTGCCACCTTCTTCAATTTTCTCATCAATTCATCCAGTTAATCCAGTTGTTCCAGCACCTTTCTCGATTGAAGTGTTTTGGCATCTTTCTCAAAATCAATTAACCATAAAATGTGGGACTCTTTCTAGAGTCTGTTCCATTATCTATATTATGTCATTATTATAATGTCTTCATTACCACCATTTTAAAGTCTTGAAATCAAGTAGCATAAATCCTCTAACATTTTTCTTTTGCAAGATTGTGTTGACTATTTTGGGTCCTATGCATTTCCATATAAATGTTCAAATCAGCTTATCAATGTCTGCCCAAACATGCTCTATTTTGATTTGACTTGTGCTGCATCCATAGATAAGTTTAGAGAGAGTTGATGCTGCAGCAATAATGAGATTTCCAATCTATGAACAGCAATATTTTATAGTTTTATAGTTTTCAAAATAGCAATCTGCCCATCTTTTGTTAAATTTTTACCTAATAATTTTAAGTTTCATGCCACTGCAAATGATTTTTAAGTGCCTATAATCCCAGCATTCTGGAGGACCAAGGTCAGAGAATTGCTTAAGCTCAGGAGTCTGATACCAATCTGGGCAACATAGTAAGCCCCATCTCTCAAAAAAAAATTGAAAAATGACCCAGGCATGATGACACACATCTATATTCCCAGCTACTACTCAGGAAGCTAAGATGGAAGGATTGCCTGAACCCAGAAGCCCGAGGCTGTGGTAAGACATGATCATGCCACTGCACTCCAACCTAAGTGACAGAGGAAGACTCCAACACACACACACACACACACACACACACACACACACACAAAGACTGTGTTAAATTTGCAGCACTCCCATGTCCACAGATTTCGCCCTCGGTTTAGAATACCCTCCTCCCTGTCTCCAAATATTAAAATTTACCCATTCTGAAGACTCTGCCTCCTCCTTTATGACAGTCGTACTTCTTCCCAAGAGGAAGTAATTGTTCCCTCTCTAAATCCACAGACTCACACTTCCCTATACCACCTCTCACTTCCTCCTTTATCACATTCATGTCTTGCTCCGATTAGAAATAAATTATTTGAGGGCAAAGTCTCTGCCCAATTTATCTGTCTGTGTCTCTCAGAATCTAGGACATAGTGGAAATATAATAAATGTTAAGTGAAAGCAATTTGTTCATCTCCTTACCTATGGAGTATGCACATATCTATTCTACCTTTGGGCATAACTCCCCACCCCTGCTTTCTATCAAGTCAACAGCTTTCATTTCGCTACAAGTCCCACACTCTCAGTATGGGGCATCCCAATCTTGACAACAAATTTTGACTAGACTTTATAAATTCTTTCTCTTCAAAGTTTTAACTCTCCTTTTAACTAGATTGTAGAGCTTACTCCAAAGACATTTAACTAAACTGCTAGTTTTTGTGACAACACCACATTGGCTAAACAACATTTTTCATAATTTTTACTATATCTCAGTGTTGACTTCTGATACCTATATATAGCCAGACCCATATTGTATTATGATCAAAAGCACCTAACCTTTGATTTATTACCATAATGTACTAAGTAATCAAATTGACTGAAGTTAACAGTGTTTCAAAGTACTGTGCAGTCCTAAAGTCAGGAAGGGAGTAAAGACTGGTAATGCAAACCATGCTCCAGGAAATCGGTGCTTACTTAATGCATGACATCTGCCTGCCAAGTGTGCAATGGCTGTAATGGATGATGAGGAAAAGAATGAATTTTCAAACCTCTGTGTACCATACTATGAGATGGTGTTGGAATGATTGTATCTTCTTTTCAATGTGATTACTTTGAGAACACAGCTGAAGAAAACGCAAAGTAATTCTATTTTGAGATGAAGTCTTATTTAGGAATTTGGTATCGAGGGGCATTATCTCAGAGGCTGGCTCCCAGATGATCCTTCTCTGTTCACTAGACTCTTTTAAGTGACTTGCTCAGTATGTCACAGTGTATCCTGCTTGCCCTAGACATCTGTGGTCTGGAAGGATGACTGCATCTTCCAAATGTCTATAATCTATAGCCTGGAAGATTCCGGGCTGTGGTGGACAACCTGTATAAACAGCTGCAGTGATAATCACAGTTGTCTGAGAGCTCTTATCAGCTTTGTCACTAACCAGCTGTCTCATCTTGGGGCAAACAGTTAAAATTTTTGTTAAATCAATGTCCATTCTAGAAGAATTCTCAGACTAAGAATACTGCCTAGAAAGAGTTATAGTCTACTATTCTAATTGGATATATTTGATCAAAAGGGATTTTTTTATTAAACGTTTTTTGAGATAACTATTCTTTGAAATACTAGTTTGAGAAACTCTAACCTATCCAGTTGCCGCAGTCCAACCATAGGCCTGAGTTACCAGCTACATATATTAAGTCATAATATTAGTATTCATGAAGCAAGATTGGATAACAAAGAACTTAAATATCACAACTTCAACAGCCTGCCTCGTTACTCATTGTTTGCTTTGTAGAGCAAGGGGGGAATTTTGTGAATGCCAACCTTTCCAGATGTGTTAGAAGCTGGCATTACCACAAGTAAAAGCAAGCAGAAAACAAGGGAACTTTGTTAAATCCTGGTTTTTGAAGGAACGATAGCATGACCATTGACATACAAGATAATAAAAGAGAAGAAAAGCCCTGTCAGAATTTAGACAAGCAAACATTTCTCCATCCTCTTCAGGCAAACTCCATAGACGACAAAGACCATGGCTATATTTTGTTGGGGATGCAGAATGACACAGGAGATGAAACAAGGGCGTTAGAGAGACCTGGGTTAAATCTGAGCTCTACTTGCCAGAGTTGTGTGATGAAGGTATGCTTGTGTGTTAAGGAAGTGCAAGGGCAGCCTCAGGACAAAAGAATCACCTAGACCAAGACCTAAAGGATTTGTACAAGTTAGCCAAGAGAAGAAAAGTGGGGAGTTCTAGGCAAAAGGAACAATGCAGTTGAAGACCCAAAAGCATGAGAGCATAGCACATTTGAGACACTGAGAGTAGCTTTAGTCAGGCAGGAGTGTAGCACTGAAGCAGGGAAGTAACAACAAATGGGGAGAGAACCAGAACTAAGAAGATTGGGCTGCATCCTAAGGGCAACAGGTTTCTGCAAAGGGAAATGACATCACCAGGACATGGTAAGAGGAAGAAACAACTAGCTTCTCTATGTGGCTTGTTAGATGAGAGAAAAAGGAGAAGGAGAAGTCAAGAATGGTGTCCAGTTTTTTGGATTAGGCAATTGAGTGAATGCAAAAGCTGGAATGCAAATAAGGTGTCCAAGAGACATAGTTGTAAACAAAGTCCGATATCACTACCAGGTTCCAAAGGAACAGCTGCTGGTAGCAATGGTAGCAGAGAGAATTCCAGATGAACAAATCAGTCTTTTTCAGCCTCATGTAAACATTCACAGCTCATCAATAACTTTAAATCGGAAAAGAAATGCTCTCCTCAATGCTGCAGTTGAGTGCCGCTCCAATTAAATATTTACAAAACGGGGTCAGACTGGAATCCTTCTAAAAGATTCTAGTCCAGGCCCAGACATCTAGAAAATATTTGTGGCATTATGGAATATTTTAGAAGCCAAATGTCTGTTTTGCCTTCTTAGCACAAGAGCGTCTACAAGCCTGGAAAAGTTCAGCTTCACCAGCTAGTGATGCAATACCCAAAGGGTGGAAGTCACTGGAGGTAAAAGAAAAATTGTACGCACTGATTGTTAGGCTTAGTAATAGTGCAAGGAAGGACTCTGAGATCTTCAGAATAGAATGTTGGAATGGTACTGGGGGTGACTGTAACTTCTACAGCATGTTGGTTTTAAAGAGAAATCGAGTTTCTTAAAGCCTTTGTTTGTTTTCAGGTGGCTATTTTAACAGTTTTAAGGTTGAAGACTGAGAAACTCCCTCCTTCCTCCTGTGCAGAGATCCCAGCTTATGTGTTGCAAGGAACAAGTATCTTTGAGAAGTTAGGACAAATATAAAGCTGACTCACTCCCCACCCCTTACAATGCACGGCTGTTTGGAGATGAGATGAATCGGGTTAGATATACGTGGGCCAACCTTAGGCTGAGTCCCAAAGCAATTTCTGAAATATATGGCTTCTCTCCTGTCCCTTACCCATAATTCTACTGTATGTTTTGGCTTTTGATGTTCTTGAGGTTCAGTTATATTTCTTTCTTTATCTCACTCAGGTGCCACCAGGATTTTTTAAATGTGGGTTCCTTTCATCACCACCTCTTATCACGAAGCCACATACAGGCATTGCTCTTGGGCTGGTGCCTCCTGCTTTTTTCCTCTCCACAGCTGCCTCCACATTGCCGCCAGCTACAGTCACATTGAATTACACAAGCTAAACAGTTAAGACAAGGCAGTCCCAGGCCAGAACAACTTACAGTGAAGATGCGCGGCTGTATTTAGTGGACACTTATTGGGTATCAAGTCACATAGAAGGAAACATTCATTATATATCGTGTCCAGCAAATTGTTGGAAAAACAGACACATAGATTTCATTGCTTTTTAGAAGAATTAAACATGACAGCCTAATGGAAATGCAATATTCAATAAGAATAATATCTAGAACTTTATACAGTAACTTTCATCCTGTGATTCTAGAGATGTCTTTCCCTTGCCACCTGTTCCCATATATGAGTTATAGCTACTGCATTTAATGATCGGACTCACAAAAAGGAGGTTCTAAATGTAGGATGTGAGAACATGTAGCTATTTCTAACATCTCAGCAGCAAACCTCAATGAAACAATCAACCCTTTAGTAATTCTTGTTCCCTGAAAAACATGAAGCTGGCAATAAATCTACAGGCAAAGGCCAAATCTACATTAGCAAAATGAAGCAGAGAATTAAAGCAATTATTTAAATAATTTATCATGAGCCTGGGGTAGGTAACTGAATTACTTAAATGAATATTTCAGGGGGGAAATGCATTTTTGGAAAAAGGTCTTTGAAGACACTCTTGGCTTATTGCATGCCGAACAGAAAAACCATTACACTGAAGAAGTTCATATATAAATAGAAGGTACCCCTTGCTGGAGCTCTGCTTTGAATGTGCAAAACTGTTCCAAAATGTTACTTTGGCTTTGAATTTTTGGGATTTGACTCGCCAAAATGGAAAACAAAAAACTGAGACGGGTCAAACAATGACATCCACTGGCGACTCAGTCCCTCCACCATTGTTTCCGGGGTTCCATAACTAAAGGCTCAAAGAGCCTTCTAGTACTAATTCCTTTCCCTGCACTTGTCTCAAGGTCAGCCAAGATTAGCCTTCCAAATACTGGAGACAGAGAGAATTTTGAAAGTTTCCCAAAGTGGGAGGTTCCTCCCCTTCCTTCAGAGCAAAACAAAGCACAGAAAAGGATTTTATCAATCTAACTCTGGTCACTTGGTTCCTGTATTCTCATCCTACAGGAGCACTGGTATCTGGCCCCTGGCCAGAAGGATGCAGGGCAAGAAGACGGCTCTCTTTCCAAACTGGGGGGCTTCTGATCCTCGCATCTAAAACTGTGGTCCATAGACAAGCAGCATCAGCATCATGTGGGGCATGTTAGAAATACAGAGTCTCAGGCCCCAACCAGGCCTACTGCATCAGAATCTAAACCAGTTTCCTAGGGGCTTAACACTTGTGAAGGGCTGATCTCCATGACACTGTGGGTCTAGGAGAGAGCAAGGGGCCAAATCAAAGCCAACTAGCAAGGAAGGAGGGAAGAATAAATTCTGCAAGTTCACAGAGTGTGGTGTTGGGGGGAAAGGGTCTCAGAGTCCAGAGATTAAAGGACTGATAATAAACAAAAGCAAAGCAAATAAACAAGGTTATGGAGTTATGATCCCAGGGCCTACAGTTCACTATTTGATTCTCCCAGCTGAGTGTCTGCACCTTCCAATCAGAGGTGTTAATTATGGCCACAAAGTGCCCAGAGACCTGCCTGCGAATCCATCACCGTAAGAGGAATGCCTGCATCGCTGCTAATGGCTTCCCAAAAGACACATTCCTTCCCCAAAGGCAGGTGCTATATATGGAAGAGGGTAAATCCCATGGCATTCATAGCAAGCAAAGGGTTAGATGAGAATGCCCCGCTTTAAAATATGTCCTCACCTGAGTTAAGCATGATGAAAACATGCTGTTTCCACAGTACCTATTGTGTTAACTTTTATTTAAACATGTTATTGCTGCCATTAATTTAATTATTTTATTGACTGATTTCACAGAGCTTGCATCCCTGAGGCTATGCACTTTTTTTTTTTTTTAAGTAGAAAGCTCACTTCAGAATGAATGTACAGATTCCACATGCAGCTGAAACCCATTTCCTCTCGCTTTGTCTTCAGAAAAGATGAAAAGCAGCTGGCTGGCTCTTTGCACATACCCTTAAAGAGCATGACTGAATCACTCAAATGTCCTCATTTCCAAACCCAAGAACTCCCGGGCCATCCTGCTTTCTTAGTAATATCAGTAACAGCCATTTATAGCACGTGAGTCCATGTGAAGCACCATGCTAAGCACTTTACGTACCTTGTATCTTTTTTTTTTTTTTTTTTTAGTTGGAGTCTTACTCCATCGCCCAAGCTGGAGTGCAGTGGCACGCTCACGGCCACCACAGCCTTGACCTGCTTGGATCTGGCAATCCTTCCGCCTCAGCCTTCTAAGTAGCCGGAACTACAGGTGTGCACTACCATGCCCAGGAAATTGTTTGACTTTTTATTGCAGAGATGAGGTCTCCCCAAGTTGCCCAGGCTGTTCTCAAACCCATGGGCTAAAGCAATCCCCTCACCTCGGCCTCCCAAAGTGCTGGGATTGCAGTCATGAGCCACCATGCCCAGCTTACATTGTATTTTAATTCCATAATAGACTCAGGTTCCCACTGAGCTCTAGTCTTAGCTCCAAATGGCTTCTCTATACCTTAGTTCACCCACTTTTTAGAAAGGTGGTAACTATTTGCTCTGGTTGAATATGGGAGATGTCGTGAGGATCAAACACGTGCCTATGTAGAAGCAGTGGCTAATTATTCTTGTGGAGCTTTTGTTTTCATCTGGAACTTCTCCATGTACCCATAAAAATGTATGTGTAGGATCAGTGAGCAGAGCTGTTACCTGTGCTGAAAAGCAGGAGGTCGTCTCAGGACCTCTTCCTGCTGCTGCCCTGGCCGACTGCACAAATGCACACCCTGCTGAGCTCCTGCTATCAGTAACTACATCTCCCTGGTCTCTTCACTAGTTTATACTCAGCCAGCCCTCCCACACTGGGCGACTTGGGCTGTGGCTTTTCCTCCCTAAATGAATTACAGTCTCTTGCTCATTATTAAACTGGCCGAACTTTATATTTAATTCCAATCCTGTCCTTCACGTTATAAGCCATACATGCCCAAATTGGAGCTGTCAGCAAGTCATCCCGGAGCCTATGGGTCACATCACCCAATTGCCATCAGGTACTTCCTTTACTCACCACAAGCAAGGGAGTTTAATTTGTTTGAACATTGAATGTTTGGTGAAGTCTGACTGCACTTTAAGGTAAATAAGCAATACTTCAAATGGTCTAGGATGAAATACCAAACACCAGATAACCAGTCTGGTAGCTTAAAACTCAGAGTCAACGTAATGTTTATTCAACAGCACCTCCTCTCCATTGGACCCTATACTGGGTATTTGCCTATATAGAGATATTTAATCCTTACCTTAGTTTTGTGAGATAAATTTTTATATCCAAATTCTATAGCTAACAAAAAACAAAACAAAAAAACCCAGAAGTTCAGGGAGGTTAAATGACTTGCCCAGAGTCATGGAGCTACTTGGAAAACCTGAAGTTCAAATCTAGGACTCCCAACTCCAAGTCCAGATTATTTTTACCATGCACAGTTACCATCAAGAGCAATAAGAAAAAAACATTTGCAGAACTCTTCAGGGCAAATCTTACCTTTATTATATCCCAGAGCTTTGTAAAAGCATCTTGAGATGCTTAAAGGGGAATGTCACTTGCTTGATTTAGCTGAATACAGTATCTATTTTCCTGTCACTACTTACTTCATAATGGTGCAAAACACATGAAGTACTGACTGCAACACTTCATAGTGCTTATTGAAAATGACTAAGTGTTATTTCATGTTTGGCAGGGACTAGCACATTTTGTCAGCCTGAAAGAATTTTTGGCCAACAGGTTTTATTTGGATCCACAGTTGTTAACTATTACAAATGTCTAGGGGAGAAAAAATCAGATTGAGCTGGTTAAAATATAGAAATGATGGCTGGAGTCAACAGAAACTGAGAATCTCCAGTTTCTACCATATCATTAGTACCCCCAAATGAAGGAAAATTTCATTTCATTTCACCTTTCAAGACATGTCATGCAGGAAACAGGAGGAAGGGTTCTAGCATCTAGAGAAGTCAAGAACATATCTTTTAGTTCCCAGGAAGTAAAAGCCGAGTTTCTTACCCAGGAAGAAAGAGTGAATGGATATTGCATAGTTGACTAAGAGCCTCTACCAGTTACCTGGATAAAAAAAGATTCCCAGTCCATTTGGAACCTTCTTTGAATGGATTACAATCGGATTCATAAGTTTTTATAGCCAAAAAGGATGAAAGATTGACTAGTCCACTATCTGCATTGTAAAGTTAAAGAAACTGAGGACCAGGAAAGCCACTGGACTTGGCCAAGACAACAAGGCAAGTGAGCATCAGAGGTTGGACTGGGAATGAGGCCTCAGTCATCCCAACCTACAGTAGTTTTGACTATAGCATACTTTCTTACAAAACTTGCTTTACAACTGAGATGTATTCTTTTGTTGGAGTTTTAAGGTGTCTATACATAACATTCCTTTTTTTTTTTTCTTTTCCTATTGAGAAATAAGACAGAAAAGTCAAACAGATTGAGATCAAGTACTGGTTTTATCGTTGAAATAGATGGTTGATCAGTATTTTCATGGAGCAGTAACCAAAGGAGCTTCCCTTTGTCTTTCCATCAGGCCAGCTTATCCAACCAGTCATGGGCAGCACTAACTGCACCAGGCCTCTTCCACAAGACAGCCTCTTTGGGGAAGAGGTAAGGAGAGGGTACAAAAAGGCACACCAGAACTTGCACCTACAGAAAGACTGACTCAGAAAATAAGGGGCTGGGCCCAGCATACTCTGTCCCTTCTCCCGGAGAGAGAAATTCCTCCTCTCCCATAGAGGGTATATGAGACATCAGGTAGAAGCCAGAAGTGGTTCACTAATGGGTTCTTCCAAGTGAAACTTCCTCCACACAGGGCCAGAGAGAGGGAACATTCTCCTTAATACCTGCAATACATTTATTTTAGTCCATCATGTTTCCCTTCATAATATTCTACACAAATACTTGAGTGTGTCCTCACCAACTTACTGTGAGGATGGGGTACAAAGTAGTCTGGAAAGTAAGGCACAGAAAGGTTAGGTGATGCTCAAAGTCACACAGCAGGTTGAGAAACAAAACTGAAAACTGGACCCAGGTAGCTGGCACCACTTCACTGTGTACTTTCTCTATACTTGACTACCTGTCTGCAGGTCTTCCTGGTCAGACAAAGCTATCATAGAGACCACCTGGAGCATTCAGAATAACTCCAGGGACTTTTGCTGGATTAAGATTCATATCCCAAGCAGTGAACAAAAATATTTGAGGTTAAAGGGTATTCAAACCTTATGAAACTGGCAGGTGGGCCAAAGGATTAACTCACCAATCAAGAATTTTTTTTTAAGAAAAAGAGAAGACTCAAATAAAATCAAAGATGAAAAAGAAGATATTACAACTGATACCACAGATATATAAAGAATTGATTATAAGACACAGTTATGAACAATTATATGTTAACAAATTGCAACAGCTAGAAAAAAATGGATAAATTCCTGGACACATATTACTGACCAAGACTAATGTAGGAGGATATAGAAATTCTGAATAGACCAATAACAAGGAAGGAGATTGAGTCAGTAATAGTCTTCCATCAAATAGAAACCCAGGACCAAATGATTTCACTGCAGATATTTAAAGAAGAACTAATACTAATGTTTCTCAAACTATTACAAATTGAAGAGGAAAGAATTCTAAACTCATTCTGCAAGACCAGCATTACTCTGATACCAAAACCAGCTGAGATGCAACAAAAAAATATATTATGGGCCAATATCCTTGATAAACATAGATATAAAAATTCTCAACAAAATACTAGCAAACCAAATTCAACAGCATATTAGAAAGATCATTCACCATGATCAAGTCAGATTGATCCTAGAAATGCAAGAATGGGTTCACATATGCAAATCAATAAACATGACGCA
Organism: Carlito syrichta; assembly: GCF_000164805.1. Lineage (NCBI taxonomy): Eukaryota > Metazoa > Chordata > Mammalia > Primates > Tarsiidae > Carlito > Carlito syrichta. Next base: position 101,578 of record NW_007247358.1, read on the forward strand.
TCATATTAGTAGAATGAAGGACAAAAAAGCATATGATTATTTCAAGAGATGAGGAAAAAGTATTAGATAAAATTCAACATCTCTTCATGATAAAAACTCTTAACAAATTAAGTATCAAAGAAATGTACCTCAACACAAAAAAGACCACATATTACAAACCCACAGTCCACATGATATTGAACAGGGAAAAGTTGAGAGCTTTTTTCTAAGATCTGGAACAAGACAAGGATGCCCACTTTTGCCATTTCTTTTTCTTTCTTTCTTTCTTTCTTTCTTTCTTTCTTTCTTTCTTTCTTTCTTTCTTTCTTTCTTTCTTTCTTTCTTTCTTTCTTTCTTTTTTTGTGAGTTGGAGTCTGACTCCATTGCCCAGGCTGCAGTGGCACACTCATGGCCATCCCAGTGTTAACCTGCTGGGCTCAGGTGATCCTTCCACCTCAGCCTTCCAAGAAGCCGGAACAACAGGCACACGCTACCATGCACAGCTAATATTTTGATTTAATGTAGAGATGAGGTCTCGCCAAGTTGACAAGGCTGTGCTCGAACCTGTGGGCTCAGGCAATCCCCTCACCTCGGCCTTCCAAAGTGTGGGGATTATAGGCTTGAGCCATCACACCCAGTCATTTCTGTTCACCATGGTACCAAAAATTCTAGCCAGAGCAATTAGACAAGAGAGAGCAATAAAAGGCATCCAAATTGGAAAGGAGAAAGTTAAATTGTATCCCTGTTTGCAGATAACATAATCCTACATATAGAAAAACCTAAAGACTCCATCAAAAAACTGTTTGAACTAATAAACTCTATAAAGTTGCAGATACAAAAATCAACATATTAAACCAATAGCATTTCTGTATATTAATAGCAAACTATTTGAAAAAGAAATTAAGAAAACAATCCCATTTATAATAGCCACAAAATACCTAGGAATAAATAAATATAACTAAGTAGGTAAAAAATCACTACAATGAAACTATAAAACATCAATGAAATTATTGAAGACACAAATAAAAGCAAAGATATTCTGTGTTCATGAATTGACATAATGAATATTATTAATATGCTCATACTGCCAAAGTGTTCTACAAATTCAATGTAATCCTTATCAAAATACCAATGCCATTCTTCACTTTTTTTTCTATTTTAGAAAAACAATACTGAAATTTGTCTGAAACCACAAAAGATCCTGAATAAGCAAAGCAATCTTGAAAAAAAAAAAGAGAAACTGGAAAAATCACACTATCTGATTTCAAAATATACATTTATTTGATTTTAAAATACTGCAAAACTACAGTAATCAAAAAGGCATGTACTGGCATAAAAACGGGCACACAGACCAATGGAACAGAATACAGAGCACAGAAATAAATCCACACATTTACAGCCAACTGATGTTCAAAAAAGGAACCAAGGACACACAATGGGGAAAGGACAGTGTCTTCAATAAATGGTGTTAGGAATACTGAATATCCACATGCAGAAGAATGAAATTAGACCCTTATCTCTCACCATATACGAAAATCAACTGAAAACAGACTAAAGACTTAAATGTAAAATGGTAACTATAAAACTACTAGAAGAAAACATTGGGAAAGCACTTCACGACATTGAGCTGGGTAAGGGTTTTTTTTGGATAAAACCATAAAAGCAAAGGCAATACAAGCAAAATATACAAATGGAATTATATCAAACCAAAAAGCTTCTGTACAACAAAGAAAACAATAAACAGAGTGAAAAGACAATCTATAGAATGAGAAAAAAAAGATTTGCAAACTACACATCTGACAAGGGGTTAGTAACCAAAACATAAATTTTTTAAAACTCAACTCAATAGTAAAACACAAATAATCTGATCAAAATATGACACAAGATCTCAAAAGAAGGCATACAAATGGCCAACAGGTATATGAAAAAATGTTCAATATCCCTAATTATCAGGAAAATACAAATCAAAACTGTAATGAAATATTACTTCACTTCCATTAGAAGGCGATTAGAAGACAAAAAAACAACATCTGTTGTTGAAAATGTGGAGGAAACAGAATCCTTTTACACTGTTGATAAGAATGTAAGTTAGAACAGCCACTATGGAAAGCAGTAGGAAGGATTCTCAGAAAATTCAAAATAGAACTATCATATTATCCAGCAACCCATTACTGGGTATATACCCAAAGTTGGTGAAATCTGTATGTTGAAAAGATATCTGTACTCCCGTGTATACAATAGCCAATGTATAGAAAAAAATCTAAGTGTCCATCAATGGATGAACAGATAAAGAAAACGTGTTACATATACACAATAGAATACTATTCAGCCATACAAAAGAATGAAATTCTGCCATTTGCAACAGCACAGATGAACCTGGAGGACATTAAATAAAATAAGCCAAGCACAGAGACAAATGCCACATGATCTCACTCACGTGGACTCTCATAGAAGTAGAGTGGCTACCAGAGGATAGAGGTAGAGGAAAGAGAGGAATGGAGAGAGATATTGCTCAAAGACACTAATTACAGCTTGGAGGAACAAATGTCAAGAGAGCTATTGTACAACAATAATACATTGTAATTGCTGATAATAATTGATAATACATTGCATTCTTGAAAATGTAAATAGACTGGATGTTATGTGCTATCATCACAAATATGATATCTATGTGAGGTAATGCATTTGTTAATTATCTAGACTTAACCATTACACAATGTATACATCTTTCAAAACGTGTTGTACATGATAAACACATATCAAATTGTCAAATTTAAAAAGAAACATTTTTAAGTACCTCTGGGTGTCAGGTTATTACTGGGATAAGTGGAGACAATATAGTAGTTGAAAACCGTCATAGCCTAGTGGGGAAAACAGCCAACAAGATAGACAGGCTGGCTCTTATGTAATGGGTGTGTGCATAGGATGCTAAGTAGGGAGGAATGGCTTTCCAAGAAAGAGGTATGCAGTCAAGGAAGAGAACATGTCTCCTTCTGATAAATGCAGGTTGCTTTATTTTTTTTTTATTTATTTATTTATTGAGTTGGAGTCTCACTACGTCACCCAGGCTGGAGTGCAGTGGCCGCTCCCGGCCACCGCAGCCTCGACCCGCTGGGCTCCAGTGATCCTTCCACCTCAGCCTTCCAAGTAGCTGGAACTACCGGCGCGCACTGCCATGCCCGGCTAATTTTTGATTTATTGTAGAGATGAGGTCTCGCCAAGTTGCCCAGGCGGGTCTTGAACCCGCGGGCTCAGGCAATCCACTCACCTCAGCCTCCCAAAGCGCGGGATTACAGGCTGAGCCACTGAGCCCGGCCATGCAGGTTGCTTTAAATGACTGGATCATCAGATGTAAGCCATCTAAAAAATTATTCTTTTTTTTTTCTTTTTTGAGTTGGAGTCTCACTCTGTCACCCAGGCTAGAGTGCAGTGGCATACTCACAGACACCCCAGCACTGACCTGCTGGGCTTCAGTGATCCTTCTGCCTCAGCCTTCCAAGTAGCCGGAATTAAAGGTGCGCACTACCATGCCCGGCTAATTTTTTATTTATTGTAGAGACAAGATCTCGCCAAGTCGCCCGGGCTGGTCTCGAACTCACAGGCTCAGGCAATCCACTTGCCTCGGCCTCCCAAAATGCTAGGATTACAGACTGAGCCACTGAGCCCAGTCAAAAATTATTCTTTTTAATCTTGTTTCTACGGTCCCAACTCCTGTATTATGTATTACTGCCATCAATAACATATACCCATTCAAAGAACTCATTCTCTACCAAATCATTTCCTATAAAAGGAAATGGACATATAAAATGGACATACACTAAGAAATGTAGCATATGTGCTTCCTTCAGATGGACTCTTCTATGTGATCTTTAAACATCTTTACTTACACTTTGTCTATAGTTCTCTTTTCTGAAATAGGCCAGTTAAAGTCTGAAGGAAATTCAGATAGATTTGGCACATTTGAGAGTCCACAACCAGCACATGGGAATTAATGTTACTTCACTCTGAGTCTATATTTCAGGTTTAAAGTCTTCAGAATAGCTTTCTACCTTTAGTTTATTAAAATTTTCTAAGTCACTAATCCTTTTTTTTTTTTTCCAAAAGCTGTATCATTTAAACCTCACAGAAGAAGCAGATCTCTGTCCCGCAGCACTTATCCAAGACTTTCCTTGGGAGCTCTTGAGATGCCTTTGCAGACTCTCCATGACTTCCTGGTGGGCACAGCAAAAACCACTGGATCTCCCTGTGCTGGTTTGAGAGCGCTTGCAGTTCCAACAAGTAGAAAGAACCTCACTACTTCATGACTCACTCCCAGCTAATCTGTGGGTGTGCAAGACAAATGCCAGCCCCACATCTTCCTCCCAAGCCCCCTAAATTCCTTTGGTCAAAGCACCAACTCTGGGCCCTGGCAGTGCTGTTGATAATTCAGTTCCAATCCCAATAGAATAGATGGAATTATAAGATCTCACTTGCCTAAGATTCCCAAACCCATGTCAAAGGCACATTTGTTTTAAAAATATTCAATGCAACATAACTCCTGTAACTAACTGTGCCTTGTATAATGTGGCTTCCAAGATTGCTCACCACCTAAAGCATTTTCTCCTGGAAATATTCCAGAGTGGCAGAGTCTCTACTCAGAAAAAGAAAAATTTAAGAATACAATTTAATTCTCCATTAGTGGAGCGTGGAATTATAAGAGCATTTCTTTTATTTTTTTAATGGAAGAGACATGAAAGAAAAACACTTAGTGATGTGCTGGGTATTTCATGTATGTTACATCTTCTAATTGTTATGTAACAAGTAAGAGGAGATTACCAATAACACAGAGTCTTTCTCTGTTGATTTGTCTCTCTTCTGAAAAAACAAAGAAACAAACAAACAGTATTCAGACTTGGGCAACTTCTTGAATTCCTTAGAGGTCAAGCCTTTCCAGCTCACTATTCTGCCATCTCTAATAGGTGGACCTTGTCTTCATAACCTGAGCAAACATTTTTCTACAAGGTAGCAATGTTGAAGAAAGTGTTGTGAGAGAGAGAGAGAGAGAGAAGCAAAGAGAAGAAGCCAGCTCTCTCTTAGGGAAGGTTCTCAGTCACAGTCACACAATTCTTCCCAGGTATTCTATTGTTCAAAGCATTGTCACATGACCATAACTAACTGTAACAGAAGTAAATGATATTAAAGGGAAATCATGTAAAGATATGCAATAAGAAAATTCCAGGTAGACAGAACACGGGGAAAGGTCAGGAGGCAGGAATAGCAAGACCACTGTGGCTGAAACAGAGAGAAACAGTACTGACTGAGGTGGATCATTTCAATCTGCTGAGATAAATGTGAAATTTTTATTCTCCCAAGAGTAGAATTACATTTCAACTTTAAGTCCTCTATAAATGTAGTAAACATGCCTCATACAATGATAGAGCATAGTGACCCATATTTTAACCTCTTAGGTCACTCTTGATGAAAACAATCATTTGTGTTCAAATCAATAACTCTTTTCTACCAAATGTTTGGCAAAAAGTTAACAGCAATTTTATACTCTATTTTCCAGAAGAGAAAGAAGAGGATGGAACACTTCCCAATTCATTTTATAAAACTAATATTACCCTGTTACCAAAACCAGAAAACAACAGTACCAAAAAGAAAAGTATAGGCCATTATCTCTCATTAATATAAATACAATTTTTAAAAATATTAGCAAATAAAATTCAGCAATATTTAAAAAGAATTACATACCACAATAATTTATCAAAGACTGGTTCAATATGTAAGAATCAGTGTAATCCATGTTATTAACAGACTAAAGAAGAGAAATTATGTAATCATATCAATAGGTACAGAAGAAACATTTGACAAAATTCAACATTCATTCATAATTAAAAACACTCAGAAAAATAGGAGTAAAGGAAGACATGATCAATTTGATAAAGAGCATCTACAAGAAAACTAAAGTTAACATTATGCTTAATGGGGAAAAATTAAATGTCTTCATTTTAAGACAAAAAACAAGGCAAGGACTCCACTGCTATTCAACATATGATAGAAGCACTAGCCAAGGCTAGAAGAGTAAATAAAATGGCAACAGATTGAAAAGGATGATGTTAAAATCTCTCTATTGGCAATTGGCATGATTGTATACATATAAAACCCCAAAGAATCTACAAAAACTCACAAAATGAATTCATTAGTTCAGCAAGTTCTCAAAATACAAGATAAACATACAGAAAGCAATTGTATTTTGACATACAATGAGCATGACCATGTTCATGGATTGGAAGATTCAATATAGTAAAGATATTAATTTTCCCAAAAACTGATATATAAGTTTTATGCGATCCTTACCAAAATTCCAGTGAGATTTTTTTGTAGATATAGACAAGATTATTCCAAAATATGTATGGAAAGACAGAAGAACTAGCACAGCTAAAGCAATTTTGAAAAGCAATTCTTCCTAGAGGAAAACTTGCCTTTCAACCAATGGAGCGGAGACATCCATAAGGAGAATAGAAACCTTGACCTAAATCTCACACTTTATACAAAAATCAGCTCAAAATGAATCATCAACTTAAATGTAAAATATAAAACATTTAGGAAAAAATAGAAGGAAATATTTGAGATATAAGGCTAGACAGACTTCTTAGACTTGATACCAAAAGTACATAAAATAAACTGACAAATTTGATATCAACAAAATTTTTAAAGTTTTGTTTTATGAAAGACCTATTAAAAAGATGAAAAAACAAGCTATATACTGGGAGAACACGATTGCAAAACACATATCCAACAAAGGACCAGTATTCAGAATATATTTTTAAAAACTCTCAAACTCAACAGTAAAAAACTAATCTAATTAGAAAATGAGCAAAAGACTTGCATATACATTTCACAAGTGAAGATAAACAATGGCAAATAAGTTCATGAAACCATGTTTGGTATCATTAGTCCTCAGGAAAATGCTAATTTAAACTATAATAATTATGACCGCACACCTATCAAAATGGCTCAAACAAAAAAATAGTAACATCAGAAAATGTGGATGAGAATTCAAAGAAACTAGATAACTCATACACTGTTGGTGGGACAGTACTATAAGACAGCCATCTGGAAAATATATGGGCAATGTCTTAAAAATTAAATATGCAGCTATCACATGACCTAGCAATTCTCAGGAATTTATATAAGTGAAATGAAAACTTACGTTTGCACAAAAACTATACCCAATGATACATCAGCTTTATCTTTAATGATCAAAATTTGGGAAAAACCTAGATACCCATCAGTGCGTGAATGGTTAAGCTGTAGTGGGTCCATTTCATGGAAGACTACTTAGCAACTTAAAAATGAATTACTGATACATGCAAAAACTTGGATGAATCTGCAGAGAATTTGCTGAGTGAGAAAAGCCGTTCCCCAAGGTTACTGTCTGTAAGATTCCATTACAGATCATTCTTGAAATTACAAAACTGGAGAAATGAAGAAGAGATGAGTGGTTGCCAGAGGTTAATGATGGAGAAGGAAGGGCAGGAGAAATGAGGTGTGGCAATGAAGGGGCAACATGAAGGATGCTTGTGGTGATGGAAATGTTCTATATCTTGACTTTATCAATGTCAATATCCTGATTGAGATATTTTGTAACAGTTTTTCATGATCTTCCTATTGGAGGGAATTGAATGGTGCATAGGATCTTTCTGTATTATTTTTTATAAATGAATGTAAATATATAATTCACTACAAATTTAAAGTTTAGTGAACTTAATTTTAAATATAAAGTTTATGTTCAAATCAATGGCATGTTTCTGGATTGTAAGTTTGTCCGTTGCAATATTCTTAGCAATCCTTCCTCATTCTAACATCTCCAAACGTTTATCTGCATTTTCTTCCCTTTGTTTAAATTTTACATTTTATTCTCACATTTATTTGGATGTATAGTTTTTTTAAAAGAGGTTCTAACTTTATTTTTTCAAGTAGAAAAAGTTTTTCAAGACAATTTTTTGATGAATTAATCCATCCATTCTCCACTGTTTTATGTTTCTTTTATCACACATGAACTTCTAAAATACACTAAGAACACTTTTCTTAACCATTCTCACTGCTTATTTTTCTAGATGTTTTCAGAATTTTTTGTTAAGTATTAAAAAAGTTTTAATTTTTTATTATAAAGATGTGGGGTACAATTCAGGGTCAGATATACAAATGTTCATAAAGCAGGTGCCCTTGTTGATGAGGTGTGCCCTTCCCTTCCCTGACAGTTTCCCTTAACTGCCAATCCTGCCCCCTCTCCCTTGGCTCCCCAGGCAGTTTCCCACTACTGCCAATCCCTTTCTTACAGTATTATGATCAGATTGTTCAAGGTACACTTATGAGTGAGAACATATGGTACTCTGTTTTTTGTTTCTGTGATGGATCACCGAGTATGATAGACTCTAAATCCATCCAAGTTGCTGCAAAGTCCATATGTTTGTCCTCCTTTATGGCTGCATAATATTCCATTGTGTGTATGTACCACTTTTTTAAAAGGGTAGCATGATTGATTCCAAGTTTTTGCTATTGTGAATAGAGCTGCAACAAACATTCATGTGCAGGTATCTTTTTTGTATAATGATTTGATTCCTCTGGGTATATTCCTAATAGGAAGATTGCTGGGTCATACGGAAGGTCAATTTCTAGTTCTTTCAGATATCGCCATACTGTCTTCCAGAGAGGTTGCACCAGTTTGCAATCCCACCAGCAGTGTAGAAGTGTTCTTTTTTCTCCGTAGCCTCGCTAGCATCTGTTGTTTGTTTTATTAATGATGGCCATTCCTACTGGGGTTAGATGGTATCTCAATGTGGTTTTGATTTGCATTCTCTGATGATTAGTGAGGCTGAGCATTTTTTCATGTGTCTGTTGGCTGCATGCATATCTTCTTCTTTTTTTTTTTTGAGTTGGAGTCTCACTCTGTCGCCCAGACTGGAGTGCAGGGGCCGCTCCCGGCCACCGCAGCCTCGACCTGCTGGGCTCCAGCAATCCTTCTGCCTCAGCCTTCCGAGGAGCCATAATTACAGGCATGCGCTACCACGCCCGGCTGATTTTTTTTTTTTTTTTTTTAATTTATTGTAGAGATGAGGTCTCGCTGCCCAGGCGGGTCTCGAACCCACGGGCTCAGGCAATCCACTCACCTCAGCCTCCCAAAGGCGCGGGGCATATCTTCTTTTGAGAAGTGTCTACTTATGTCTTCTCCTACTTTTTAATAGGGTTGTTTGTTTATTTCCTTTTGGCATGTTTGAGTTCCTTGTAGATCCTAGATGCTAGGCCTTTTTCAGATATACATTTGGCAAATATTTTTTCCCATTCTGTGGGCTGTCTCCCTGCTCTCTTGATGGTTTCTTTTGCTTTGCAGAAGCTCATCAGTTTGATGAGGTCTCACAGACAAGAAATTTTATTTCTTATGGTATGGACAATTAGAGTTTTGATCAGGAATCGGTTGCCAGTTCCAATTTCCAAAAAGATGTCTCCTGCATTTTCTAAGATTCTTATAGTTTGAGGTTTTACATTTAGGTCTTTGATCCATTTAGAGTTAGTTTTTGTGTGTAGTGATAGGCAGGGGTCCTGTTTCAATCTTCTGCATCTGATCAGCAAGTTTTCCCAACACGATTTACTGAATAGGTCCTCCTCTTCCCAGTGGTTGTTGGTGGAGACTTTGTTGAAGATGAGTTGGTTGAGAAATCGAGACTTTGCATCTGGAATCTGTATCCTGCTCCATTGTTCTATATGCCTGTTCTTGTACCAATATCAGACTGTTTTGAGTATTGTGGTCTTACAGTAAAATTTGAAGTCTGGAAGTCTTTATGGGTATCCAAATAGGAAAAGAGGAAGTCAAGTTATCCCTGTTTGCTGACAATATGATCCAATACCTTGAAAATCCAAGAGAATCTGTCAAAACCCTGTTTGCACTGATAAAGGACATTGGCAAAGTCTCAGGGTACAAAATAAATATGCAAAAGACATCTGCATTCTTATACACCAACAACAAGCAGGCTAATTGTCCTAGCTAGGACTTCCAACATAATGTTGAGCAAGAGCGGTGAGAGTGAGCAGCCTTGTCTTATTCCAGTTTTTAGGGGAAATGTTTCCAGTTTCTGTCCATTTAGTAGTATGCTGGCTGTGGGTTTATCGTAGATGGCACTTACTATTCTGAGGTATGTTCCTTCCATACCTAGGTGTTTGAAGGTTTTTATCAAGAGGGGATGCTGGATTTTATCAAAAGCTTTTTCTGCGTCTGATGATATAATCATGTGGTTCTTGATTTTACATCTGTTGATGTATTTAATTACATTTATGGTCTTGCGAATGTTAAACCAACCCTGCATCCTGGGGATGAAGCCTACTTGGTGATGGTGAATGATTTTTGAGATGTGTTTTTGGATCTGATTTGCTAGAATCTTGTTGAGGATTTTTGCATCTATGTTCATAAGGGATATTGGTCTGTAGTTCTCTTTTTTTGTTGTTGTTGTTGGATCTTTACCCAGTTTGGGTATTAGTGTGATGTTAACTTCATAAAATGATTCGGGGAGAATTCCATCTTTTTCAATTGCCTAGAAGACTTTCAATAGGATTGGTATCAGCACCTCCTTGTACGTTTTGTAGAATTCTGTTGGAAAGCCATCCAGCCCAGGTTTTTTTTTTTTTTGTAGGTAGTTTTCTTATGACAGAGTCGATTTCCTGGGTTGTTATTCATCTATTTAGTGTCTCAATGTCTTCTTGTTTCAACCTGGGGAGGTTGTGTGATATCAGAAAGTCCTCCATTTCATTTAGGTTATCGAGTTTGTTTCCATATAGGTGTACATAGTAATCTCTGATCATCTTTTGTATATCTTTGGGGTCAGTTGTGATTTGATCTTTTGTATTCTCATTGTGCTTATTTGGGTTTTTTCTCTCTATTTCTTGATCATTCTGGCTTGGGTTCATCAATCTTGCTAATTCTTTCAAAGAATCAGTTTTTTGTTTTGTTGATGTTTTCTATGATATTTTTGTCTTCTACATTCTGTATTTGGACTCTTACTTTGGTGATATGTATTCTTCTGCTAAAGTTAGGATTTTGATGGTCTCTTCTCTCTAGCTCCCTTAGGTAATTTGTTAGGCTCTCGACTTGCCAAAAATTTTTTTTAAGAATCCATTAAGCTTATAATTAATTACAGAAGGATAAACATATTTACAATGTTTACTCTTCCCATTCAGGTAAAAGATTCTTCATTTTTTCCTACTCTTTTATATCATAGCAAAGTCTTAAAATTTTCTTATATTAGATCAATTTATTTCTTGTCAGAATTATATGTAGGTTTTATTGTTCTTGTGACTAGAGTCTTTCTTTCCATGCAAAGGGAATAGATGTTCAATTTTTTCAATTTTTATAGATTCCATGTTTCTAAACCAGGGACTAAATAATGGAAAAGGAAAAAAAGGATCTGTCTACATTTAAGCAATTATTTTTAGGGTACTTATTGTCACTTTCATTTTCCTTGAATTTAGTATAAATGTCTCCCTGATACTAACACTAATGTGGTGGTCAATCTTAATTTCAATTTTCTTCTTGTTCTGTGTCTTCATAGAAACTCTAGTAAGAATTTGCAAGAGGCAACACAGACATGCACCAAATGTCATTGTGAATTGATTTTTTTTTGTTTTGTTTTTCCATTCTGAGCACAGAGTTTCCAAATAGATCCCAGTCACCCAAGAGTACTTTCATACCATGTGTATTTTACTATATTATCCACAGTGATATCTTGACACATCTGATTTGCCAAATGTTTTTCTAATACCAAAAAACACTAGATCTATGTTACTCCCTGGGATCTATCAATTCAGTAAAAAGCTTTCACAAAAGGAGATGAGGTTAGTTTGGCATGATTGTCTGTCCTTCGTGACTCCATGTCTCTAGCAGTCAACACATTCCTTTCAAAGTACTCATAAGACATCTGCTTAAAATTCATTCTATAATTTGACCAAACTTTGACTGAATTTATTAGTCTGTAGTTTCTGGAGTACACTCCTTTTCAAAACTTGTGGCATTTACTTGTCATCAGTTTTCTGGTTCCTTTCATGCTGTACATGATTTTTAAAAGATTACCAGTGGTGTCTCTCTGATTACATTTCTAAATTCCTCCAGCACCCTGGGATGAAACTTGGCTGCACCTGAAGACTTGACCTCATGACACGAATTAAAGCTTGCTCTCCTTTCCGAGACATCTTAGGTTAGAATTTCTTTATTATATAGATTGTTCTAGACTGTTAGAATTCTGAGACTCTTGAGAGAACCAGCAGCTATGGATGTTCTTGTCCTTACCAGGAAAATTGTTTTGAACCAGCACAGAAAGCAAAGGCCTCCTGATATGCAATCAGTAATGACATCCAGATTCATGGCAGCGTGGATTACTTTCTGATCTGAATGCTCTTCCTGGTTTCTCAATTTCAGTGTTTTTGTCACCTGCTTATTTTCTTTCATTGGCCACCCCCATGCACCATTCCCATTTTGAATAACATTCTTATTTTGAATTCCCAACTCAAACTTCTGAACTTATTTCTTGTTGCCAAGGTTTGAATTAGAGTTAATATTAAGACCCTTATGGCATACAATCCCGCCCTGTTGTTTCTGGATGAATGGTCCCATAGCCAGTTCTTGAGCCTCTGTACCTCATCACCTCCTTGCCTTCTCTGCCCATGCTGCCCATATCCATTCTATTCTACATCTCACAGTGACATCACACATAATGTACACCTCAACCCTGACTTTCCCTCAGGAGTCTACTCCCAGGATCCACTAGTATTATTATGTACTTGTCAAACCAACATACATATCATCACAAGCTACTGATCCCATGGCCAAAGCACCTGCTCTCTGGAGACACACTGGGTCTCATGAGCTCTGTGCTTAAACCCCATACCACCTCCTCCCTATCTGATCAATTAGTCCTTGTCAGAAGACTCTGTATGACTTATTTGCACCCTCCATCAACTGGATCTTGCCACATGTAGATAATTAACAAATGTTTATTGAAATGAATCAAGTAGCAATTATCTATCTACATTCACTTTGGGGTAGGCTCAGGAAGTTTTGTAGGTGCCCATTTTATACAAAGCCGATGCATCCTTCCAAAGTCAATGCCATCCTTGCCATAACACAAGAGATCAGTTACAGCTCCATTCCTCATCTGAGCTGAGTTAGAACTCTTTTCCCACTAACCCTACCCAACTGCACAAACCCCTTACACTGAATGCAATTCAGACTTGGAATATTCTAGGCAGCCTCAGGATCTCTTGCATCAGGGGATATTATCCTAGTGCCCAGATTGTGCCTGACACTCACAGAGGCCACAACACTGTTCATGCAGGAGATGTTAGATACCACACAGTATGTTTATCTGTCATGGGTCTCAAAAGATGGCAACCACAAATGTGAAAAGTAAACCAGCTTCTAGTATTTGTGTCAACACAGAGAAGCTGAAATATCCCTGCCCAATCCCACAGGAGTGTTCATCTCTGATGAACAGGATACACCTTTCATCCTAACATATGCGCTTTTCCATGGGGAGCAGAATAGCCAGCCAGCGATTTATATGCACTTCCATCCATTCTCCCACCTTACTCACAGATCAGTCAAATGATTCTTGAGACAGCAATAGGAAGTTCTGTGTAAACATAGGCACTCTACCTAATCAGTAGGGATGTTAATTGTATCATTGCTTGTCAATCGTTGTCAATAAGAATTTGAGTGGTATAAAGTAGAATTAACTGGTTTCTAATTAAATAATTATATTACATCTATATAGTAAGAAATTCAAGATAATTTCCCGTCTTTCTTATCATTCACATATTCAGTTTCAGCCTGATATGTTGTAGCAAAAGGTATTCAGAAACAGTACGCAACTGCCCTCTTGTGTCGATTTCATATAATTTAGTCTATTAACGTTTAACTACCAGTGATTCAATTAGCTATGCATTTTTAAAGGTTACCATGTACCTTCCACTTCTGAAATTAATATCCTATATGGTAATTTACAAAGTACAATACATGGAAAGATACCAGCTCTATCAATTTAAATGGAACTTGCTGGCATAAACATCTAAATATTTGAAAGGGTAACAAAATTTACCCTGTCTACCAGATCTTCTCCTCATCCCAATACCCAAATGTCTTAACAGACTTTTGTGTCCTCTCATTATACCCAGTTAATACTCAATCACTAGTTAATCTGTCCTTAATGCGTGTGTGGATTTGTACTAATCTTTCACTACTGACCATTCAATGATCCCACAGGAGATGGAAGGGAAGCAATTTCTCTTTTGTAACAGTTGACAAAGGTATTCCTCACAAAGGGCCACTTGTGGTCTCTGTTGCCATGTATTAGGCATCTGTTATGAGCTAAGTACTGTGTTAAGTTATTTACAACCAGTGTATACAAGAACATGCATAAAAGGGAAAGCTTGTCTCCCTTAACAGAAAAAGAAACCCAGTTACCACAGTAGGTAATGCCTTCCAAGAAACTCAATGGTAATGATGGTTTCGTTCTGTAACTCTACAAACCAAGACTCCTTTGTCTTACTCTTCTTTAATCTCCCTCCACCATGATAAACCATCATCCTTGAATTCTCAGTCAGCCAGCTACTCAGCATACGAGAAACTATCTTATTAAAATGAAAGGACACTTAGATAATGAAGATAAGTTTATCACAATTGTAATGCTGTAACCCAAATCTGAGAGGGCTTGCGCTTAATGTTTACATATTCCAAAGGAGTCACCCAGAGGTCCAGCAGGGAAAGACACTGGTTCACTAAAGCTTACAGTAGGCACCAATGGTGGCGGGTCAGCAAAAAATCCGCACCTTGAAGCAAACAGTCTTATAGGCAAGCAAGTTAATTTTCAAATTCCTATATGGTGTGTACAATTACATTGATTAAGAGTGACAACTACATTGTTTTCAGCTTTTCTGGGTCAACTGCATCCCATGACTCATTACTTGGAATATGCAAATATGTGAACCCTTCAGAGACCAGCCTAACTGCCGGAGGAAGGGGGGAAACAGTCCATGTCCAGACAATCCCAACAACGGTGTTGACACAAATGCTTCCTTATTAAGTTGCTGTGTTTCCTTATTAAGTGCTCTGTAGTTTTAGCACTGCATGGTAGTTCTTTGCATTAGGAAAGGGTATAAAAAATTGAAAACAATTCGTATTGTTTTGGGGAAATTAGAAACTGCACTGATCAGCACTGGTTTGGTAGCAATACCCAATTACCAGGTTGAGAGAGTATCCAATAGTGATGCAAGAGGACAAAAAGTCTCAGCCCTCATTCCCTGGGAGATAAAGACTCTAGAAGAACTTACGACAAAGAGATAGGAATAAGATGCAATAAAGAAAATAAAAGCTGAGGTGTGACATCCTGTGACCAAAACTCGATTATCATGGGAATACAAAGGTGAAGTTGTGGGAGGCCTTGGCAGTAAGGACAGGATGGGAGATGTAGGTAAGGAGGCATCCATGTTTCTACATCGTATTAATGCACTAACCCAACTCTTCCTCTTGGTTTGTGGTGGGCTCCCTCCAGAGTGGGCATAAAGTGAAATGGATCCTCTTACATTGACTCCAACTGGACAGAGAGAGGATAGATGTAAGGAAAACCAGCCTTCCAGAGAATGTAACTTAACAACAGTGATTTGAATCATGTAGCAGTGCTTGGCTCTAGATTGTTGCCAAGGTTGGAGTCAGAGGAGGAGAGACCCAGGGACACAGCCTAACTGCAGAGCTGAACTTCCTGAGGAAGAGTAGCACAACAGGAAAGTCACGAGAGCCGAAATCCGAAGTCCTAGACTCTGGTCCTGGCTCTATGAATAACTTGCTATGTGACCTTGGGCCAATTGCCTCAATCTGCTCCTCAGATCCTTCATCTTTCAAACGTCCTTCCTGGACACTCAGAATTTCCTTCGTTACTAATACTCGATCCTTTCAAGCTAGGCTGATGAAGTCTGGCTGCCCACAAGGGGTGATTTTTCAATTCCTGTTGTAAAAGTTATCTGAATCAAAATGGAATCATTAGTATTAAAAACAAAAACAAACAAACAAAAGCTCTGACAAATAAAGCCTGGGAAGGTCATAAAGAAAGGGTTCTCAGACTTTCAAGTCTGATGATGAAAAAAACGCTACAAAAACCACAATCTTGCACAAAAGCCATCCCAAAAAAGACTTCTGCAAGGACATCTGCCCAGAAACTGCCTGTTCATCCTCGACCTGGCACCACCCTGGTTATTATCTTAGTAGCCAAGGATAATTATTTCAAACAACTATGCAATCCACCTCATTTTTTTCCTTCAAAACCTTTTATCTTCCTTGGCCTCTCTGAATACACACATTCACACATTGTCTTCCTTTACCTCCCTGAATACACACTTTATTCCCATTGCAGTGCTCTATTCCCAGATAAACATCATCTTCTTTCAGAGTGCCTCTGTTTGTTTTTTAGATGGACACTGGTATGGGCTGAACTGTGCCCCTTCTCCCACCGTATATTCATATATTGAAACTCTAAGCCCCAGTTTTCTGAGTAGGACTGTTCTGGGGCATAGAGTCTTTAAAGAAGTAATTAAGGTAAAATGAAGTTGTGAGGTTCCCAAAAAACATCTTTTTTTTTTCAAAGAGCCTCTCTCTATTTGGTATTTAGATGGACACTGTTATGGGCTAAACTGTGTCCTGCCCCCCCAACCCCCGCCATATATTCATAAACTGAAGACCTAAGCCCCAGTTTTCCAAGTGTGACTGTTTGGGGGATAGAGTCTCTAGAGAGGTGATTAACGTAAAATGAGGTTGTGAGGGAGCCCCTAGTCCAATATGGCTGGTGTCCTTATAAGAAGAAATTAGGATACAGGTACAGAGGGAAGACAAGGTGGAGATGCAGGGAGAAGACAGGCATCTGCAGGCTGAGGAAACGCCTCAGAAATAACCAGTTCTGGTGACACCTAGATTGTCTCAGACCTCTAGCCTCTAGAACGTGAAAAAATAATTTCTAATTTCTAAATCACTCATTACCTGTTCTCTTTTATACTCAGTTTCCCTTTTGCGTTTTTCTTTCTATATATACTTTTTCTCATTTAGCAATCTTAAACACTTGTGGGAAAAGTCCCCATTATACCCTCCTCTCTTCCCCCTCAAAAAAAATTCTTTTTCTTTCTCTCTTTCTGTTCTGTTTACTGTCTTGTTAGGTTTTAACACACTGCAATTTTATATGTAAAAATGAAGCCATTAACAAGTACCATATACAAAGCAGCTTCTGTAACTAAAAGGTTACTCATGAAAATTAAAACACACAATGGCATTCAGTGTCAGAAAGGACTTGATGAAACAGGCACTCCCATAAACTGTTGGTGGAAGTAAATATTCATAGAAACTTCTGGAGGGTAATTTGGCCATATATATCAAAAGTTTTTTTAAAAACTCATACCTACATGTTGAATATTCTAGGCTACATAATAGAAGACCAGTAGGTTTGGATGACAAAAAATGAACTACAAATGACCAACTTCAATACCAATCACATAAATAAAAGTGTATAAAAAAGGAACAATCACCGGGCTCGGTGGCTCAGCCTGTAATCCTGCGCTTTGGGAGGCTGAGGTGAGTGGATTGCCTGAGCCCGCGGGTTTGAGACCCACCTGGGCAACTTGGCGAGACCTCATCTCTACAATAAATCAAAAAATTAGTTGGGTGTGGTAGCACATGCCTGTAGTTCCAGCTACTTGGAAGGCTGAGGTGGAAGGATCGCCGGAGCCCAGCGGGTCGAGGTTGCAGTGGCCGGGAGCGTGTCACTGCACTCCAGTCTGGGTGACAGAGTGAGACTCCAACTCAAAAATAAAAAAGGAACAATCTACTAAAGGTAAGTAGCTAAACTGATTAAACTTGCTGAGAGACAATTTAACATAATCATTAAAAGCCTTAACCGGATGTTCCTTTTGTTCCAGAAATTCCGTTGTAAGAAATTTAGCCTAATGAAATAATAATGAAAATATTTACTGCAACATTTTAAGAGGGAAACAAAGTATCCAACGAGAGGGTTAAATAAATAACAATTTATCTACATGATGGAATGTTTTCAAAAAATAGCTGAATAATAAAATAAATTTTTATACACTGTTAAATGAGGAAAAGGCATGTAAAATTTTCTATAAGACAAATATTGTTAAAAGTATATGGATATGTACAAAAATACTCTGGAAGGATATATGTCAACATCCACAATATAGTCAGTCTCTAAGTGATTGTTTTACTCTTCTGAATGTTCTACAGTGAGGACGGATTACATTTTTTTAAGTAGAAAGCAACACATTCCTTCAAAAAATGGAGGGATTGATACAGGAAGAAAAGACAAGGAAGGACAAAACAGAACCATGCACACTTGGAAAGGGGGTGATTTATTGCAACATGCCACAAATCTCTTTTACGTGTCCAAACCTGAACCCTGCTGGCATCACTAATGGGGTGTACATTAGGTGTTTAAGAAATGCTAGCTGAAAGGACATTAAAACAAACTGGTTTAGAAAGTCCTGAGGCAGCTTAACTATTCAAACTACAAGAGCTGTGAGTTTGGACCAAATGGCAGCTTGGACCGCTGTACTAAAGTCTTCTTGGGAGAAGGAAGGACTGGATATAGAACAGGAGAATATATTCTGACTTCCTATTAGTCCCTCGAAGGCCTTGTTCTTTTATCTTAAAGGAAATGAGATGCTGACTTCCTAGGCTGAGATATGAGAATCTTGACATCATTGATACTTTTGCTACTCCAAAGAGTCCTTGTTGTGTTTTAGGTAATTGAAGTCAGACCACTGCCTGGGATCATGCTCCTCGGGGCTTACAACCGGTCCACAAAGCCTATTGGGACATTAAAGGAACTAGAAGGACAAGTTTAGATAGGCACTCATCCTTGTCTTCCTGGTATTAGGTAGATTTAGAGTGCAGCAAGAAAAACAGGGTGTGGAATGGAAGGGACATGATAACAGAAGACAGGGGAACTGGGGTTGTATCCACCCTTCAATTTTTTTTTTTTTTTTTGAGTTAGAGTCTCACTCTGTTGCCCAGACTGGAATGCAGTGGCCGCTCCCAGCCACCGCAGCCTCGACCTACTGGACTCCGGCGATCCTTCCACCTCAGCCTTCCGAGTAGCTGGAACTACAGGCGCGCGCTATCACACCTGGCTAAGTTTTTGATTTATAGTAGAGATGAGGTCTCGCCAAGTTGCCCAGGCAGGTGTCAAACCTGCAGGCTCAGGCAATTCACTCACCTCAGCCTCCCAAGGCATGGGATTACAGGCTGAGCCACCGAGCCCAGCTCACCCTTCAAATTAAGTACCATTTGACTATGACAGAGTCATCAGTTGGATCAGGTCTAATCTATAAAATGACACACTTATGTCATGTCCTTCTGAAGGAAGGTTTGGAACTAAAGGTCCCTGCTCACCTGAAAATCCATGGACCTAAGAGTAGCGTGTATGGAAGGTCAGACATATTGACCAGACATATCGACCTCATCCACCTCAGTAGAATGGGACTTCCCCAGTGTTCAGCAGAACAAAGTGTCTGATCTGCTCCCTTCATATTTCCATAACTTCCTCAGACTTTTTAAAAAAATACATGGGAGATTTCCCATCCCCAAGAAAGAATTATCTTTTGGAGGGTGGGTTCCTTGCAGTACACTTGGAATTTGTTACTCCAGATTAAACAGGTAACCAAAGTTTTTATCTGGAAGTTTTGAGAAGGTTGCATCACGATTTGCAAAAGAAGTACCCTGAGTCGTGGCAAACTGGTGACTGGTTCTTCTACCACGACAATATACTGCCCACACCTCACTGAGTGTTCAGCAGTTTTTTACTAAAAAACAGTATGATCCCCATGTCTCACCCTCCCTATTCACCCAAAGTTGCCCCCAGAGTCTTTTTTTGTTTCCCCAGATGAAAAACATCCTCAAAGGGAAACATATTGCCGTTGCGGAAGAGGTGAAACAAAAAACGGCAGAAACACCAAAAGGCATAAAAATTGATGAGTTCAAATCTGTTTTGAGCAGTGGAGAAAGCACCTTGATACGTGTATTGCATCAAATAGAGAGTACTTTGAAGGTGACTGAAGTTTAAACATGCAAGAATAAATACACATTTTTTAAATAAATAAATGCCAAATTTTGGGGGGAGTACCTTGTACATAAAGGCCGAGGCATCATATAAGCCTAAAATATCAAGCAGTGTATCCCAACTTGTGTACTCACATGAAGTCAATTTTTGGCATTTTCCAGATGCTTTCTAAATCAAGAAAGGCTAAGCTACAAGATTGAACACCGTGTTATTTTGCGGACATCACTAAAGTACAAAGACATGAAAAGATAAATAAGGATGACACACAGAGACTCTACTTCATGATCCTGAAATAATTTTGAAAGATCCAATTCCACTTGAAGCTAACACTTTGAATTTTTTTCATCCAAGTGAGAAATTGGGAGCTTCAGGTCTGCCTTGGCTTCAAATGCTTCCTTCCTCCCTTCTCTGTCAATGGTGCTCCATCCCACACACACTCACCTGAAGTGGTCTTTGGTGCTTAGGACTTCTTACTGCTGCTAACTCCTATCCACCCCAATCAGTCATAATCTTTTATCTGTGCATGAATATAATCAAATTGAATCTGTCAAGTTCTTAAAGGTTGTATATTATAAAACTAGCATTGTAAGGGGCTCAGTCACCATCAAGCGACTTATATCAAGACCAGAAGCCACATTCAATGTTCTGAACACATTTTAATGTCTCCCAAACATGACAATTGTGAATGATACTAAGAGGCTGGCACAATATAATTATTATTCTCATACCACAGATACTTTGTGTTCGCCTGTTTTGAAAATAAATCATCCGAGGGGCCATCTCCACCCTCCACCCCTTGTCTTTCTAGGTTATAAATTATAAAGGGTGGAAAATTCCCCTGGGTCTGCCCCTTGTTTTTCCAGCTGGAGGATGATTGCAGGCAGGGAGGAGCCTCACTGAACCCCACGGCTGCTACACAGACACTCCTAGAAAGAGCCTTTGCTGATGAGTCACACAAAACAAGTTTGTCCTACGAGGTTTTCAGGGGCCTTTTTTCCCAATCCCCCTAGGATGAACAGGGGAATATGGTTTGTAACCACGGGAGTATGGTTTGTAAACAAAAGAAACTGTGTGTTACAATATAAATATGACACTGCAGTTAGATCAGTAGCACTACCTCACCCACCACTTTTTTTTTAAACAAAACTCAACATGCCAAAAGGATGCAAGATCTCGAAATCACTTTACATAACACACAGAGTCTTGGGAGCCAAAAAATTTATTTCTAAACGAAAGATGTATATGCAACCAGGAAATGTTTGTAAATATCACTGAGTGTTCCCACAACAAACATCTTGTTAAGGCATTGGTTAGGGGGAATCAAACATATCCAAAATACTCCCAATCACTCATTTAAATGGCCCAAGATGCAATGTTCAAGCACACTGTCAGACTTTTCAAAGAAGCAGGTGCTCAAAACTCTAGAATTCTATAAACACAGGTATGATTTGCCTCAGAGCAGGGATGTATTCTAAATAATTACCAACAAATTTCTTGCACTGTAATTCTTCCCTGTATTGCCCAGTTAATGTGGCATATCTAACTTGTATCACATATTAGATGGGAATGACAACCCCCAAATCTGTGAAATCTAAGATGAGAAAGCATGGCATTTTAATCAATGGTTCTGCTGCAGACTGTAACACAACAAACTCCAGTGAGCACACTCTTTCCCAAAATACCCAGGGAGGAAATAAGGAAACACAGGAAAGCCTATGTAATAACCAATTATCCAGAAAAGGAAGTGAAGTATTCCACATCTGTGAAATTTTGTTTATATAATTAACTCCTTGCAACCTGCTAAATCTTATTAAAGTGGAATAACTCATAATTAGAATAATAAAAGGGTGCACATACACATAAACTCGTGCACGTGTACACCCTGACTTTGGTCCACACAGAATTTAATAGTATTAAAAATATGAAAACCTGACATTCCTACTTAAATTAAAATTTGGGAGAAGACTGGAGTATTTCTGTCACTTACTGACGGTGACCAAATTTTTCCTGTATCATGCTTAGATAAACTTGGATGGCTCTCAGGCACCAGCACCAACAGCAATTCGTCAAAGAAGTCTTCATGCCCTCCCTCCCAAGTCAGCAGCTCAGCCCTTCCCAGCTACAAAGACCCAGGGTGCACTAGGCTTCCTTTCATTACATCTCTTGAACTGCAATTAAGTAATTAATTGTGTAAGGATAGAATTAGTTGTTTGATATCTGTCTTCTCCCACCAGTATGACCGCTTTGTGAAGAAAGTGCCTGTGTTCTGTGTCTGGAGTTAAGGAAACACTGAATAAACATATGTCAAATAAATAAATTAGTTACCGTTTCTTCTGCCTTCATGGAAAGCCATCACTGAGTAAGCCTGGAAGAATTAAGCTCCTTAATAAAGCTCTGCTAAAACAATTCAGATTTCATTCTGCTTCACCAGAGCCTACAACACTCTCTTAGGTGACCCCAGCTATCCTTTCTTCTTTGTCAGACATGTGGAAATCAATGAGAACATTCTCTAAACGCCACTCCACCCTGCCAGTTTTTTGTTTGTACATACCTACTGGTGAAAGTTTAATTCATTTGATATTAATTATTGATGCCCTTCCTAGGGCCCAGGAAACAATGTCTAACTACTAACTAAAGTGATTTTCAATAGGATATTTAAATTATAACATATCATAAAACAAAACTAAAATTTATGGCAACCCTGTGACGTTGTCATAATGTCATTGACATTTCAATCGCATTTGCTATTTAGTATTTCCTTTGGGGGGACATCGTGCAAATATTTTGCTCATTCATAATATTTGTTCCTTGTCAAGATGTTATCCTGTTATTCATCCATTGAATATGAAAAACATGAACCTCATTGTTTGTGCCAATGAATGTTTATGGGGGCTCTGTCAGTCGAGCCTCTGTGATTGCAAGGCACAGGAAGCCTCTTTTTTTTTTTTTTGAGTTGGTGTCTCACTCTGTCACCCAGACTGGAGT
>NW_007247358.1:124786-138058 GCF_000164805.1 Carlito syrichta
CGGATTACAGGCATGCGCTACCACGCCCGGCTGATTTTCTTATTTATTGTCGAGATGAGGTCTCGCTGCCCAGGCGGGTCTCGAACCCGCGGGCTCAGGCAATCCGCTCACATCAGCCTCCCAAAGGCGTGGGATCGAAGCCTCTTGAAGGCACCTCAAGAAATAGAAGGCTTATATGCAAAGGTGAAGAGGGATATGGGCTATGGTCTCATAGGGGGTCCTACAGACATGCAGGGACAGCACAGGAGGTCGCCCCAGGGGTGGGCTTTACATGCCTGGGATGGATGCGGGCACTGACTAGTGGCGGGAGTTGGTGCTTCCTCATAAGGGGCTGCCATTAACTAGAATCTGTTTCTCCCATCACCCTGTGTCTCCCCCACTGCTAACCAACTACTCTGTCTACTCTAAATATCTTTTCCCATCTCATGGCTTTTTCTTATACATTCTGGTTAGTCTTTCTCACTCACAGCTTAGGCTTCCTCCTGACTTCTTTCTCTGTCTTTTAGGTTTTAATAATACAACCAGTTAGTCAACTTGCTTTACATATTATACTCAGGCCTCTTCAAGGAGATGTGGGCAGGCTCAGTCACCATCATCTCTGTCAGGCAAAGTTCCTGTGCAACCCTGGGTCACCTAAATCCAGTCAGCTGTGACCAGAGAAGTCAGATCACGTGGGATAGAGCGTTGCTGTCCATTTATAACAAAAAGCAATTGGGGCCGCATGGCCTTGGGCAGTAGCCTTCTGGAAAAAGGGCAAGACGTGTGGTTGTCCTGGGTCAAGAGTCAGAAACCAGCCAGGCTCGGTGGCTCAGCCTGTAATCCCGCACCTTTGGGAGGCTGAGGTGAGTGGATGGCCTGAGCCCGCGGGTTCGAGACCCGCCTGGGCAGCGAGACCTCATCTCTACAATAAAAAAAAAAATCAGCCGGGCGTGGTAGCGCATGCCTGTAATTCCGGCTACTTGGAAGGCTGAGGCAGAAGGATCGCTGGAGCCCAGCAGGTCAAGGCTGCGGTGGCTGGGAGCGGCCACTGCACTCCGGTCTGGGCAACAGAGTGAGACTCCAACCCAAAAAAAAAAAAAGAGTCAGAAACCAGTTCACTTCAGAGCAATCTGAAAGTGCTAAATTTGGGATGCAGAAAAGGTTCCTATTTTCTCAAGCGGAATAACAGGAGTTCAGATTTCGCTCATTACTCTATTTCAGTCTGCTATTCCCTTTCATGTTTGTTACTGAGAAAAAAAAGAGTAAGGGAAGGAGAAGCTACAAAGATCAAAATGCCATGCTATAAACACAAAATCGGGGCCCTTGGCTCTGACATTGACTTTTCACTTTTTAAATCCATTTTCTCATTCTATTTTCTCATCAGAATTCTGCTGCTTCCAAGTACAAATATAATAGACAAAGACCTGTAAATTTTGCTTAGAACCACAGAATGAAACTGACATTCACACTTAGACCATATCCAGTGTTCTGCCACCACAAAACTTTTATTCAATCCCTTTGTGCAGGAGAAGCAGATTACATAAAGAAAACTTTTATTTTATCTGTTTTTTAATTTATTACGTCTATTTTTGTAGGAAGTTATTTGAATAGGCTTCTGGTGGTCACTCAGGTCTCAATTACCTATAAAACTAACTTCACAAATTTTAAAATTAGGATAATAAAACTATAAGCATAATATATTCTAAACCTAAATTTTTTTTATCAGAAAAAAAATCATTCTAAGGTATTCATTTCCTCTGTGACCTGGGTTCCAAAGAGTAAAAAAAAAAAAAAAAAATACCAGAAGGAGGGAAGAAAAGATCGTAAATTCTTCAAATAAATAGCTGTGCTGTTCTGTAATTTAAAATATCATGAGTATGTCTGGTGAATAATACCATTAAGATATTCCTTTCTTTCTTTTGAAATTTACAAAACGGAAAATTCAAGATGTGGAAGAAGTGTTTATTCTATGAGTGGGCGTCATCTGCAAAGTTTGCCTGTTTACACATCTTAAATGTATCATCCACAATGTTTATCAGTTTACAATTAGGAAGGATTAGGAACCAAAGAAAAACTTTTACAAAATAATACAATAAGACTAAGATCCAAGTATCAATAATTTATATGAGAGCAAAAATAAGGACTAACTTACTTTTTCAATTATGAAACAATTAGGGGGGAAAGCAATTATGTTCTATGATAAACGAATGAACCATTCTTAACTGAGAAATCAGAGTATCTTCCCATTTCAAATACGAATTTTGTACATTTTCTATTATTTGCTCCAAGTTGTTTCTTTCATCTTATGAATACAAGAAAATTAGAATTCTACTATCGAGGACTCATGAGGAATTTAATCCTGAAAGAAGTTAACTACAATGATGTGTTATTGCAGAGTTTTGATATAAAATCAGAAAGAAGCAAAGCTTGAAAAGCATAATATTGTCATCACTTAAAACTAAGTTTATATTGGGGAGGAAAATATATTTTGAATGACTCACCAATGTAGATGAACTGAAAGCCATACACACCTTTTATGCAATTTGATATGAGTTGTGACATTATGTTACCTGCCTCTAATAACCTATATGCCAAGAAACCACGGTGAGAGTCAATAATTAGAACCATTTTGTTATATCCTGCATTTATTTAAGCAAACCAAATGTGTAGAGATAGGAAATTAATGTGTTATAATGTTTTACAAATACAGAAAGAAGACACAAAATATTAAGACCCTGAAGAGATTGTATCTGAGAACGCACTTCTATCGCAGGAGACACTTGCAGGGACCACATGTAAGCCATGGTCAGCATGTCCATCTGCCATTCTTATTTTGACATCGTTCAAGTAGTTGCAATAGATTAATCAGTGATTTCCGTTTAAACAAATCTTAATACTAATGATGATGGTAGCCTTGAAGAGTTTGTTAGTGACTCTACTATACATACATAATGCCAGGCTTATGTGTTATTTCAATGCTGTTGTACATTGTGCAGGGGAAATAATGTCTTATTACACATTAACTGCAACATCCACTAAAATGTGAACTAGTTTGCATAGGTTAAGTCCTTTGGGCAGCACGATGTTGCTCTAGTCCACCAAGGCTTAAAGATTCACAGTGTAGAGGAAAAAAACATGAATTAAAGCATTTCTACTAAAATATATTTTAATAGCTGGTGTTAACAATTTGCATAACAAAAGCCAGATTATATTAATAACATCATATCGTTCTGTAAGCCCCTTCATTTGAAAGCATGACATGTTTTCTTCAAAACTGTTAGGCTCCCAAAGTTAATACAGTCTTACAGATTAATCATCAGCCACAACTCTACTTATTTTGAAGTAAATAGAAGTCAAAGTGCACAATGGTTCAATTTTGCAATTTTTATCACAGGTCAAAGATCAACAGCTTCACATCATGCCCCTTATACACTTAGTGTTGCTTCCCAAATGCTCAGGAATTTATCCTATGGACACTGAAGAATGAGACTGATACAGTGATGCAGTTTCTCTTTTCCTTTAAAGTAAATCATTCTTAACAGCAACTGGATTATAAAGAAGTATATACTATGCAAACTGGATACCATGTAGCAAACACAAAAAGCATACAGAATTTCCATGAACACATTGAAGTAATATGAACAACTGGGGAGGAGATTTGCCCAGGGATCCTTCCAGGCTTATGGAATCCAGTAGTCTAAGCATCATGGAATGATGACCACTGCAGCAACATACATGCCTTGACTTTTTCCATCAACAACAGTTGACAGTTTGTTGTCTGGAAATGGTCCACAAGAGGACGGAATACTTCAAAAAGAGACTTTTATTTTAACATCCATAAGTTGGTTGACATGGTTTCTAACTTAACTAAAACTCTCTCACCTCCATGTCATGTTAGCCAAAGCAACCACAATCTAGCCTTTTATTATTATTATTACCATCAGAAGCAAATAGTTAAGGTATAGTCAACATATGAAGTGAAGTTCATCTTGTGTAGTGAATCTGATCTCATAACATAACTATTCTATCTTACAATAGATATTTCAAATCTCAAATCTAAAGTTAATGTTTATTCATCTCAACTGTATATATAAATCCACAAAGAACCTTTCAGAAAGAGATGGAAGAAGTCAACATTTTTTTAAAGTTCTAAACCTTTAGAGTAAAATACAATCAGCCACCACCTTTAATATCTGTCAGGAGGATCCCTTCCCTACCACAAAAATATCAATCATGTATAATAAAATATTACTATAGAATAGGCAGAAGCTTGTTTGCTTGGTTTTTCTTTCTAAGACCTTAATGGATAAACCAGGGTAATCATAAAAGGCACCTATTTTTTTTATCTATCTGTATAATAATTTTGGTATAAACTTTATCCACTTTCTACAGGGATGTGTTATTCAAAGATCACACACATTTTCTTTATCTCTTCATTAAAAAAATTCCACCAGAGACAAATGAATCTGAAAATGAGGTACACCACTTGAGCTTCCACTATCTGTTTTAGAAAAGTCTCCTTTCTTCCTAATTCCCAAAGTGTTGTA
Source organism: Carlito syrichta (assembly GCF_000164805.1). Classification (NCBI taxonomy): domain Eukaryota; kingdom Metazoa; phylum Chordata; class Mammalia; order Primates; family Tarsiidae; genus Carlito; species Carlito syrichta. The sequence continues at coordinate 129,313 of NW_007247358.1, forward strand.
AAGCTCAACACTGAGTGGATAAGGAAAGAAAGACTGTGGTAGATCTAGCAAAACCAGATCTTCATCTTCTTCAAGCCATGAGCCTAGTGACCAGAGGGGACTAGTCTAACCTCATCCATCTTCACACAAGGTGCTTGTGGAAATTGTGCTTACAAATTCCTGTGTGGTCTGTGGATGTCAAGGAGGCTTGGTAATAGGTAGGGCCTCCATGGAGATCTGACAACCAGATAAATATTTCAAACTGGGCTACACGGTGGGTGTGTAAACAAAAACACAAAGACATGAAGAATTCATTTTGCTGTGGTTTAGAAATAGAAAGCTTTCTAGAGAACAAGAATTATCAGTAAAAACATGTACTACAAAAGCCTCTGACAAAAGCAATATACTCTGTTGCTCTACTTTGCTCAAAAGAGAGATGATTCACATACAGTTTTGTTTCCAGAGTCTTTTAAAAGTGTATCAAACTGCTCCTTGTGCTTTTGTCAGGCTTGAGAACACATCGACTTTAGAAAAGCAGCTGCAATGCTCTCTGTGCTTGGGCATTTACACAGTCACCTTTAACTTGATTTTCAAAAGACTTGTTTTTACACTCTTCTTGAGCTGTCAGCATTACGTATAAGGAAAGTGTTGCCAAATTGACGGTGGGAAAAAGGCATGAGGAAAGTGGAGAAGTTGTTCAAGAATGTAGTTTTAAAAAATGAAGCTATAAAAATAGCACTTTGGTATGATACATATGTGTTTCCAATATTTCTGCTGAGATGCTTAAGTATCCTCACAAGTTTTAATAACAACTGCCAACACGATCAAATTATGACCTCAAGAGCACGTAGCGCCCTGTCCTGCCTGCATCTTTGTTGTAAAATAACTGCCCTCTAGTTAAATTGTAATCAGATGTCAATTTCTAATGACTAGAAGCAGACACATCTTGCTACACAAACATGTGAACCTTAAAACTTTGGGAGAATTATTTCCCAAATATGCATTGACTTTTATATTTAATGAATCTAATTTTGGAATCGGTGAATAAGAAAACATGAAATATCAAGCTGTTACCTTATGGTAACTTTCCTGATCACAAGCATTATTTGAAGTCAGTTTCCTTTGCACTTCCTACAAATGTGCTATTTCTCAAAAATTGTACCCGTCCTACACTTGGTCTGAAAATTTAATCAACAACTATCTTTTTTTATCATCACAAAAAAAGGCCTGTCTGGGTGAACTGTAAATACATACTTAATATAATAAAATTGAGCAGACTTATTGCCCTCTGTTCTAATGCACAGATTTTTTTGCAAAAAAATTGCAAGTTCAGTTTGTATTTATAGGTTTCTGTACAAGACATCAAAACAGGTATAGGGTTTAATCAATTTAATCATGACTGGCTATTTCAATGAGAGAAATATCAGTCAAGCTGGTTATTTGGTAATCTGTAAAACCACCTCCAAAAAAATCTCTAGTTATTTGCCTGAAATTTTTTTTCAATTTTATGTCAATGTCATGTAGATGCAGCTGTGGTGTAATAAAGCTTATTTGTTCTTTTAGTCTAATAAAATGAAACTACAGATTTCAAAAGTATGTACTAACTTTTCAAAGGTGTAAATGAATCAGCTTTGGCCTTTGGACTAGTAAACATTTCAATAAAATGTTTTACAGGATGTTTTGTTAATTTCCTTGACTATATCATATAAGGTAGATATTCCCAAGACCCATAATACTTTAGTACATTTTGGTAATTTTGCTTTTTCGGTCTCATCACAACTATCATGTCTTACCCTAAATGAATGCTACCCTGTTGCAGGTCACATTAAAGGACACAATCAGAAAAACACAGAGTTCCTGATGGGCGTCAATGTCTCGGTGATCTTGACTGCAGGCTCTGCGTGAAATCTCAAGACCCACAGCACTGCAAATCTAGCAAAAGCCTGCAAAGTCACTCATTTGAAAATCAAAACATGACAACAATTTCTTTTTTAGTAAACAGCCTATCAGGACTGCACTGAAAAATCTCTGATGACATTCCCATCTCATTCCATGAAGGTGATTTAGAAAATAAAACCCGGAAAGTGGAAAGGAAGTCTTTTGATGAACCAGTTTCAGTGGCTAGATTTTCATTCCAGAAAATGTAATTGGTAACTTTTTGTTTGCTGGTTTTTTTTTTCCCCAGTGTACTCCACATTCCCTTATTCCATTGGATCCTGTTAAATTTCCTTCACTTTTAAATCAATGGTGGCATTAAGTTAATGAAAGCTGTTCAATAAACACCTAAATCAGTTATTTACTAGAGTAGATGTATTTCCTATGGTGTGAGTCCTTCAAAATTAGAGTGCAATGCAGCAGGAAAATTTCAAGCGACTTTTCAAAATATGTTTTTCTGATGAGCTGGCAGCTAGAGGAAAGGGCTTTTAGGTACCAGTCACCCTTTTTGCTTTAATAACAGGGATGGGCAGTGCAGCTGCCTATGTTACAGAAGCTGGAATCTACATGACATGCAACAGGGTACAGGCTACTAGGGAAACTATATTGATGACACTAAAATTTGCCCTTTGCAGAGTAGCTGTGAAGTTATTTGGTCCTGACATTCTGCGGAACTGAGCGCATATTTGGGTCCATAGACAGCAGATGGAGAGTAGAAGATGCCTTGGTACATATGAGAAATAAATAGACTCTAGTCGGCCCTGGGGATGAGGAAATTTCTCTGTTCTCAGTAGAAGTTTCTTGATCCCTAAGGCCATCAGTCAATATAATTTTAACCAGACTGTCCTTCTGCCACTGCTTACATTTATTATATTAGGTGATTTTCACTTGAATTGGAAATTACCTAACAACTCAAAAGCGAAACAGGTTTTAAATTCTTGGCTGCATTACTGAGTTAAGAGAATTGGCTTCTGGTGATTCCAAAGTGACAGCTAAGAAGTTTCATACACTCGTGACATCTAAAGGACAATCATCATCGCTATTAAAGTCTACAAAAATACATTTTTCCAGAAGGGTTCAATAGCCAATCAAAGGAAACCACAAACTCAATTAGCAGCACCAGGTCTCCAGATGTAAAGACTTTTGTTTCTAGGAACTGCTAAAAATGTTACCATTTTCAACCCAGAACTCGTTCCTTCTCCCTGGTACCTGTGTGTCTAATTGTCAAAGTAAGGATACATCATCGTAAAATAACTGCCAAGGTGTCTTAAAAGTATCTTCTATCTTTTAAAAAGAGTAGGTTTAGAATACATTAGAATAAAGCTCGAAGGACAAGGAGAAATAACTAATTAACAAACTCGATGTAATTTGCCGGGAGCATCCCCGTCCTCCCAGTTCTCTGCACCGTGCCGTACATCCAGCCATCATCAATGGGCTGCACGTTGACAATGTAGTCACCATCCCTGAAGGAGACCTCGTCTTCGTCCTGGGCACTGTAATCATACATAGCTCGGTAGGTCCTCTGAGAAAGGAAGAAAAGATTATCTGGTGAATGCCAACATCGTTATAGCCACAGATTCCAATCACAACAAAACCCACATATAAAGTACTAGGAATGCTCTCAAGCACTTTCTCTATGGAAATCTGTGAACCAGAGTCTAGCATCTAATTGTGCTGATCTCAAGTTTACTGGTCTAGTAAAAAGTGTAATTATTTGGGAAACAGAATGAGGACAGAAAGAGCCACTAAATATAATAGCTGGCCTGTCAAAAAAGTAGGCTTTGAGATAGTAAAGCCAACTCTCCCAGCTTCAAATAACCCCAAAAACCTTAGATTACGTAGGTTCTCCATGATTCTACATTCTTCAGAGAACAAAATCCGCCATAGTGTCAGACAGGTCCAAGTCTCTCCTAGCAATGAACTTTTCTTAAATAGATACCAAGAATTTGTGTTGTCACTTAAAAATATGTAAAAGAAATAAAAGAAAAAATTCACAATATACTCATTTTATTGGTTTTTGTATCACCATGGGAGACATTTAGTATATAAATGTTCTGAGTGTTGAGGTACATATAACTAAATCCTTGTTATAGTGAGGAGATTTTAAACTGAGTTTTCCTATATTTGTTTTTGTTTAAGGATAAGTGTTTAGCTAATATTAATACCAGACAATCTCAAAATCAAGTGTATTCATGGACTGAGAAAACTGGCTGGAACCCAAAGAACTTTAGTTCAAGTTTCCAGACAACTTGAAAGAGTTACCTGTTCCTAAGTGTTCAAGCAAAGGCCAAGTGATTATGTCAAGGGTTTGAAGAAGCAACGTCAGCATGAGATGCCAAGTGTAATTAGTTGATCTTAAACACTACATTCACATTTTACATTGAATGAATGAATGAATCAGTACTTCAAAATTTCCAATAAGGGAATTTGAAGGCATATTTGGGGCAGGTAATTTAGGCTTTTGTGGCCATTTTGATTAATATCAAGACGAACTTGTTAAAATGACCTTCAAATATCTATGCTTTTTAGACCTGAACAGCGATCATAATTGGCTATTATCAATCATGAAGTAACAATTAGCATGTTGTTCTAGTAGATTCTTTGTATGTTTTATTATTTTATATAATGCTTATCAATACCTTCCTTTTTCTCCTTTCGATGCAAGTTTTTTCCTTCCCTTGAAAGAGTGGCATCATTTATCGTTATCCTTATATGAAATTTCTATTTTTATGAAAATGCCCAATATCCAGCTCAACTCCACTCCAGCTCAATTATATTTATATGTTTAAGGTGAAATGAGAAGACCACACAAGGAGGAACACATCAAATCGACACTTACTAGATTTGGTGAATGCTGCATTGACCTCATAGATGACACACTGGTCTGGTGCATGTAGCCATAGCCTTGGGAATGGCTTTGCTGATAGGCCCCAGGAAGAACAGGAGCTGCACATCAAACATACACACACACACAGATTCCTTAAAGTTAGCCTCAAAATACTCATCCCAAGCCCCCAAAGTGACATCATGCCTTTCTAGAAGCTTCTGAAACAAAATGCCATTTTCTGTGTCACAAAATTCGGGTAGCAGTATTATTATAAGTGATCTTTAGGTTAGTAGAAATCTCAGTAATTAAGAATGTATACAGAATATCAGTTTAGCATGCAGTAAACTATATTTTAAATACTTTATTATTCTATTGCAGATGCTACATTAAAACATAAAGACAAAACAAAAATTTTCCGTAATCTCCTAAAAAAATTATGTTCTTATTTGGCTATATGATCCTTTTAGGCATTTTCCAAAATAAAAATAATTTCAAAGAAATTTAATTAGATTCACAAACCAATGGCAGAATATAAATGTTTTCCAAGGTATTTATCCTATAATGGTACCTCTCAATATTTTAAGACATTCAATTGAATATTAACTTTGATGATAAACATAACATACTAGTTTAGCAACATATGGTTGTTCAGCAGTTAACAAAAAGTCTAAATTCTTTAAAGAAACTCTTATTTAGAATACATAAATTCTTCATTTTATTTTGGCTACACATCAAGATTAAATAAGTCACCTGGACACGTAACAAATGCCTGAGACACCAAACCACCTGAAACATTTCATAAGCATTACCCTTCTATATTAAAAATTATATCAAAATAGTATTTACTTAGTTTGTGCTGTTCTCACCACTAATTATGACATTCAAAAGGCACAGTTCCTGTTTTGAAGAACTCTAAATGTTAGAGAAATTAAAAAAGAAGTTAGATCAAAACTCCACAAAATCAGCAGACATAAACCTGCATGTGTGTGTGCATGTGTGTGTGTGTGTCTGTCGGTGTATTTTAACCAGAAACATGGGCTATAAATGAGGGTATTTTAGTAGCATGCCTTCATTATGTTTTAAATAATTATATGACATATTAGTAAAATTTATATGTTCTCTGTGCTAAAAAATTCATAATAGTTTGCCATTTTTTGTTTAATCAGGTTAAGTATATACAGTAATTATAATGGGCTGATTTATTCAGGACAGTTTTATAATAAAAAGAATAGGCAGATGTAATTCTTGGATATAATGAATAATTAATATTTTATAAGTGGCAAGTTCACTCTGATGATATATGAGATTATCAATACTTTAAAGAAGTTTAATCACGAGAAAATTACAAATCATTGGATGTGTTCTCCAAATGACAATTACATTAGACTGCATGGGGATTTTTAAAATAGTTTTTGAGTGAATTTATCTTACAATGTTGTTACAAATTGTACTTAATGTGCAGAAATGGTATCCAAAAGAAACTGCCATGATCTTTACTTGAATTGAAGTATATGGCAAAGTTATTAAAACATTATCAACATCAAGTATCTCAGAAAACCTCTTTTTAACATCAACTCAGTTTAAATATTTACTGTCAAAAGATGTCAAGGATATTGTCAAAATCTACTCACAAAGAAAAAATAATAAAATGTCCATAACTCTCTGGGCCCAATTAATTAGTTGAGTACAAAAGGTTTTTCTATGTGTTGGAAGCTGGAAGCTTTGACCGTCCCTTTATTCAATGCCTCAGCACTCAGTAAACTAGTTAATGCATGTACAGGACTTACTGCACTTCCTGCCACATAGTAAACCTCCACAAATGTTAACAATAATTATCACTGTCCACTATGTTCAAGGCATGCCAGGTATAGAAGTGACAGAAACAATTGCTTTTCTGGAGCAGGGATGTCCCTGGGCACCTGGCCTTTTACCCAGCTAAGGAAAAGGCTCTGGACACTTGGGGCATTTCCAATTAAATACGTATGTCAGTGAATCAGACTGCATAACCAGATTGGCAGTCTTGAACTGGTTTTTAACCATTTAAACAAGTCATGGCTCCATTAATTATTACTTGAATCTCTCTGTAATTTTTAAATATTAAATATAAACATCTCTGTAAATTGACTTCAAATAAAAAATAAAATTTGAATCCACGATTATACCATTCAATTATGAACTTCATATTTTGATGTATAAATCCAACTATCTTAAAATATTTTAGAAAAACTGTCAGAAAAGGACAATAAAACAAGTGAAAAAATATGCTGTCTCAGAACCTGTAATACATTTATGTTCACATTGTTTATACATAACAACCCAGGTCAGTGCTCATAAGAACTGGCAATCCAAGAATGTTGCTTAACAATGTTCTCTAATTTTGGCTTTTGACAAACAGGTATATTCATGCCTACTCAGTTGCTCATATTTGACTTCCAAAGGGAAAGCTACTCTCAAAAAAAGTAAGAAAAGAAAGTACTATATTAGTCCTAAATGTGTTTATGTTGGAGAAAGGAGAGTAAGGATGAGAAACTTTGAAGTAAATATCTAACCCTTATGGTTTCTCTTCCTGCCTTTACTGATTACTCTCATTTCCCTTTTTGACTGAGTTACTTTACAAAAAGTTCCTTTGAGATTATAAAACTTTGTTATCTACCCTCATACCTGGTGCAATAGGAGTTTTTAGGAAGCTCCTATTAGCATTATAAAAACCATAACAGAGAGCCTAGAGGGATCAACTTAGTAAAAGCAAATGACCGTTTAAAAAGAAGCATGAACATTGCTTTTCTAGTGTTATGCTACATTAATGCTTTTTTGGACAAATAGGTTTAAAAAAAGGCAAAAGAAAATTTAAAATAGTGACTTTGGAAATTGGGTTTATTGAGAATTTGGTTGAAAGATAGCTATTCCATGTATGAGATTTATTCCACAAAAATATGAAATTCAGAGGATTTCACAAAAGCAAGATGTTAGGCTAATTTTGCAACAAACAAGAACTTAATATGGGAGAGAAAAATGTACAGTGCCCTTTTTATTAAATTAGTGGTCAGATACCACTGAAGTTGGTACAGATGGATGATGAGAAAGGTACAATGGCTTTTAAACCGAAGAGTCTTGAGTTTGAGGGGTTTTTTTTATTTCAATAACATTACAGCTACAAACAACAGCTTTGGTTATCCTAAGGCAACAACACCCAGAAGTGTGTCTCAACTTTTCTTTCATATTGGTAAGATCTGGAAGCTGACTAAAGCTCGTCTCAGGCTTTATTTGAAACACCTTACACTATTTATAAAACCAGAATGTCTCTTCTACTGCACAGTAATGTTCTTCCACAAACAGCCAAGACAATATTTTATATTTAATGTTTATTTTTAAAATAGAAGGAGATAAAATGAAAATAAAGAAGTGGTAGATATGGAGGCTATAAAACAGAATACAAAAAGGGAGGAAGAGAATATTTTTAAGAGGTTTAAGAAATCTAAAACTGGAAAAAGAAGGAAATATATGTAAACATATAATGATAAAAGTAAATGAATGGAAGAAATGCACCCACAATAAAGAGAGGAAATGCCCAAAGAAAAGTCCACTTTGGGGGTTGTACCTATAATGGATGAAGGAAGATAATATATTGAAGTGTCCTTGTTGTGCAAGGTGCCGTGTATGTTGTTATTTAATTACCACAACTATCTAAAATAGGTTTCATTACCACTTTATAGAATTTTTTTTAAATGGGGGCTGAGCAATCAGGCAGGAAGGCAGTAGAATAATTATCTTCGTGTAGTGAAGCCAAAGTCAAGGTCTCAAGCCATCAAAGACAAGGTGTTTAAAAATGAAAGCCCTACAATGACTATAAAATAACAGTTGATGGCCAAGTATCAAATGTCAAAAAAAGAAAGGTACTTTATTGACTAACTACAGATATAACATGAGCAGAGAAAATAAAATGTGGGCTTTTTTTCTTATAGGCTTACTTATTTTTTTTTAATCCAGAAAAAGGAGAAAATCACT
>NW_007247358.1:138531-139347 GCF_000164805.1 Carlito syrichta
ATTGCAGGGTCATATGGAAGTCAATTTTAGAGCTTTAGAATCGCCATACTGCTTTCCACAGAGGTTGCACTAGTTTACACTCCCCACCCAACAGTGTAGAAGTGTTCCCTTTTCACCACACCCTCTCCAGCAGCTGTTATTTTTTGAGTTGTTGATAATTGCCATTCTGACTGGAGTTAGGTGGTATCTCAGTGTGGTTTTGATTTGCATCTCCCTGATGATTAGTGAGGTTGAGCATTTCTTCATGTGTTTGTTGGCTGCTCGGATGTCTTCTTTTGTGAAGTGTCTGTTCATGTCTTTTGCCCATTTTATAATGGGGTTGTTTGTTTTCTTCTTTTCAGTACGCTTCAGTTCCTTGTAGATCCAGGATGTTAAGCCTTTGTCAGACCTAGAGTTGGCAAATACTTTTTCCCAGTCTGTAGGCTGTCTCCCTGCTCTCTTGATGGTTTCTTTGGCTTTGCAGAAGCTTGTCAGTTTAATAAGGTCCCATTTGTCTATCTTCTCTCTTAAGTCCTGTGGGTTTCGGGTTTTGTACAGGAATTGGATGCCAGTTCCGATTTCCATGAGAGTATTTCCTTCCTTTTCTTATGGTTTGAGGTTTTACATTTAGGTCTCTGATCCATTTGGAGTTAACCTTTGTGCATGGGGATAGATAGGGGTCCTGTTTCAATCTTCTGCATGTGGTCAGCCAATTTTCCCAGCACCATTTACTGAATAGGTTCTCCTCTCCCCATTGGTAGGTGGTGGGGGCTTTGTCGAAGATGAGTTGGTTGAGAAATTGAGGTTTTGCTTCTGGAATCTCAATTCTGTTCCATG
>NW_007247359.1:0-3329 GCF_000164805.1 Carlito syrichta
CCGGCCCTCGGCCCCCATGGAGGGCGCCCTGCAGCTGCTGGGCCGGGAGGGCCACAGCGTGGCTCACAACGCCAAGCGCCACTACCACGACGCCTTCGTGGCCATGAGCCGCATGCGGCAGCGAGGCCTCCTGTGTGACATCGTCCTGCACGTGGCCGCCAAGGAGATTCGCGCGCACAAGGTGGTGCTGGCCTCCTGCAGCCCCTACTTCCACGCCATGTTCACGAGCAAGTACCACCCGCGGGGTCTGGGCAGCCCCGGGGCCCTGGGGTGTCCTGGGCCGGCCCCCTGACGCGCCGTCCTCGCAGATGAGATGACCGAGAGCCGCCAGACCCACGTGACGCTGCACGACATCGACCCCCAGGCCCTGGACCAGTTGGTGCAGTTCGCCTACACGGCAGAGATCGTGGTGGGGGAGGCCAACGTGCAGGTGACACTGCCGCTCCCCCCACGCCCCCCAGGCCTCCCCTGGCCTCCGGGGGCCTGAGCCTCTTCCCTGCCTCCCTGGCCGGCTGCTGCCTCGCCCTTGTCTCTGTGCCCCCCAGACCCTGCTCCCAGCCGCCAGCCTCCTGCAGCTGAACGGCGTCCGCGATGCCTGCTGCAAGTTCTTGCTGAGCCAGCTCGACCCCTCCAACTGCCTGGGCATTCGAGGCTTTGCCGACACGCACTCCTGCAGCGACCTGCTCAAAGCAGCCCACAGGTACGTGCTGCAGCACTTCGTGGACGTGGCCAAGACTGAGGAGTTCATGCTGCTGCCACTGAAACAGGTAACGCTTTGGCCTCAGACCCCGGGCCCCACCCCCATCCCAGCCTGGACCCGTGTTCTGGCCCCACCTCCATCCTCTGGCTCTCTCTCCAGCCCTGCCCTCGTCTTCTGACTCCACCCAAGCCCTGACTTCTGATTTCTGATCCCCTTCTGCCCCTCGAGAACCCTTGCCCGTAGCCCCAGTCCCCGATTCACATGCCCGAGGCCAGGTGGCTCTAGGCACCCAGAAGCCAGACCTGTGGCTCCTGGCCCTGCTTGGGCCCTCCTGTGGGAACACTGAGTCCTCTGGCCGGGCCCTCCCTCCTAGGCACCTTCTGGGCTCCTGGGGCCCACAGGACCCTCCCCCGAGCTCAGGTCGGAGGCCCCCATCCCCAGGTGCTGGAACTGGTCTCTAGTGACAGCCTGAACGTGCCTTCAGAGGAGGACGTGTACCGTGCCGTCCTGAGCTGGGTCAAACACGACGTGGACACCCGTCGGCAGCACGTCCCACGGGTGAGGCCGGGTCCCAGGGACCCCCTTGCTGTCTGGAGGCGGTTGCAGGTGGCTGGGGCCTGGTGTGCCCTGGCTTCTCTGGCATTCAGGGGCTCCGTGGGCGCGGTATGGGCATCTGGCAGGGAAGGGTCTCAGCCCGGGGCCAGGCGTGTCCAAGGATCCTGCCTGATCTTGGCACCCCCTGCACCCCAGCTCATGAAGTGTGTGCGGCTGCCCTTGCTGAGCCGCGACTTCCTGCTGGGCCACGTGGACGCCGAAAGCCTGGTGCGGCACCATCCAGACTGCAAGGACTTGCTCATCGAGGCCCTCAAGTTCCACCTGCTGCCCGAGCAGAGGGGAGTTCTGGGCACCAACCGCACGCGGCCCCGGCGCTGTGAGGGGGCCGGCCCTGTGCTCTTTGCTGTGGGTACGGCTGCCCGTCCCCTCCCTGCCACGCCCCTGCTGGTCTGCCATTGAATGCCCACCCCACTCTGCAGGCCGGCCGTTCCCTGCCGCTCTTTCCTCTGTCTAGAGGTCCCTCAAGGATCCGCAGAGCACGGCCAGCAGTGTGGCTCCCGCCCACATTCCCGACTCTATCTGCCCGCCTCCCTCTCCAGGTGGGGGGAGCTTGTTTGCCATCCACGGGGACTGTGAAGCCTATGACACACGCACCGACCGCTGGCACGTGGTGGCCTCCATGTCCACACGCCGGGCCCGGGTAGGAGTGGCGGCTGTTGGGAATCGACTGTACGCTGTGGGCGGGTAAGCGCAGAAGCCGTCTTGGGTCAGGGGTCTGGCACGTCCACCTCGCTAGTCTTGGCCAGCGGTGGGCTCCTTCTCTAGCTACGATGGAACCTCGGACCTGGCTACCGTGGAGTCCTACGACCCCGTGACCAACACGTGGCAGCCCGAGGTGTCCATGGGCACAAGACGAAGCTGTTTGGGTGTGGCTGCCCTGCACGGGCTCCTGTACGCGGCCGGTGGCTATGATGGGGCATCCTGCCTCAACAGGTAGTAGTCGGAGCTGGGGCCCCAGTGGCCACACGGGGCTCAACCGCCAGAGGTGAGGCTGTGTCACTACCACAGAGCTCCTGTCTGGCTCAGGCATGGGGGGGGCTCCCCAAGGCCTCTGCCCCCAAGGCCGCAGCAGCCCTCGGCCCAGGCTCCTGGCCATCCTGACCCAGCGCCCTCCTCCTCTCCGGCGTCCTCCACACCGGTCCAGGGGCTCAGGCCAGGGGCACATTCCCCTAGAATCGTCGGGGTAGCCAGTAGCCATGCCTACCAGCGGGCCCTCATCTACCCCGGTGACTGCCCAGCAAAAGAGTCCAGTCAGTCCATGAGCCTGGCGGGTCCTGGGCCAGGTCAGCCTTTCTGCCTTTGCGGAGGGTCAGTGCAGTCCTGGTGCCCACAGTGCGGAGCGCTATGACCCCCTGATGGGAACGTGGACGTCTGTCGCTGCCATGAGCACCCGGAGGCGCTACGTGCGTGTGGCCACACTCGGTGGGTGACAGGACCTGCCTCCGTGCCCCACCCGTCCCCGCCCTGGAAGCCCAGCACCAGCGGGAGCCCCATGAGTGTGTTGTCTTCCTGCAGATGGAAACCTGTACGCCGTGGGTGGTTACGACAGCTCCTCACACCTGGCCACCGTGGAGAAGTACGAGCCCCAGGTGCATAACGCACCCCTCACGGCCACCCCTTCCCAGGCCTGCTAGGGCTGTCCCACCCCCTGGGCACCCGTGTCCTCTGAGGGTCAGCCCTCCGTGTCTCACCCTGCTCCGGGCACCCCGTCCTGGAGTCCAGGCTCTGGCAGGGGCGGGGTGCCGTGATGGGTCTGCCTCCAGCCCTCCCGTCGCCTTCAGGTGAACGCATGGACGCCCGTGGCCTCCATGCTGAGCCGCCGCAGCTCAGCGGGCGTGGCAGTGCTGGAGGGAGCCCTGTACGTGGCCGGGGGCAACGACGGCACCAGCTGCCTCAACTCGGTGGAGAGATACAGCCCCAAGGCCGGAGCCTGGGAGAGCGTGTCGCCCATGAACATCCGCAGGTCAGCGGCCGGGTCGCGGCTGCCTGTGAGTGCTGCCGCCCCTCTCGCACC
>NW_007247359.1:4301-8468 GCF_000164805.1 Carlito syrichta
CAGGGCAGCTTTCTCTGGCGTCCCCGCCTGCGGCCTGCCGTCTTCCTTGGATCTCGTACCGAGCGCACACTTGTGCACACCGACCCACACAGCAATATGAGCCCGTTTCGACAATAAACGTGTTTCCTGCGCTCCGTGGGCCTGCCGCTGGGCGTCCCTCTCTGGCCCTTAGGCCTTGGGGAGGGGGGGTGCGGCGCAGCCTCGAGTCTTGTCTGGGGCTGCAGGGCGGGCCTGCGGGCAGGTGTGCTGCCGCCCGAGAGCTGCGCTGGTGGCCGGCGTCTGCCAGGCAGCGCCTCTGCGTCCAGGTGGGACAGGGACTGTGGTGTGGACCAGCCCCCAACCGTGAGTGCGCCAGCTGGGGCCTGAGCCCTCCCCTCCAGCCCCCGGGGCTGCGCGGGTGGGGCGCGTGGGGAGGACAGCGTGCTCCCTCTTCTCACCATGAGCGTCCTTGGCACCTGGGAGGCTGCCGTCTCCCTCCTGAGCCGCCCCAAGCCTTGGGGACCCTGACTCGGGCCTGGGGTGATGGAATCCGGGCAGGAGACACTGCCCCTTCCCCGACGTCACTAAGTCCGGCTCAGCGGAGCGTGCTGGCTAGTCACCGGTGACTCAGGGGGTTTAGGTGGAAGCAGGATGTGTGCTCCCAGGGAGAGGGAGCAGCTGGGAGGGGTCTGCGGTTCCCGGGGTGCTCCCAGACAGGTTTTCGCAGCCCGTCCTGCACAGACGGGGGCTCCCGTCCAGGTCAGAGGGCCCTCTCCTCAAAGCCGGCTGCAACCTGGAGGGCCCTGGCGGAGGGCAGGAAGGCCCAGGTGGGGCTTGGGGCCCTCCCAGAAAGGCTCCGCCCTCAGCCGGCCCTGGATTCGGGGCAGGACGCCCGGAGCCCCGCCCACCGGCTTCCCGGGAGCCGGGCCGGAGGCTCAGAGGCCCAGACGCGTCGTCGCGTCGACCTGCCAGGCTCAGGCCACCGCCGCCACCGCCCATGGGGAACAGCCAGTGCGTCCCGCAGGCCCCCAGGAGGCTCCGGGCCTCCTTCTCCAGGAAGCCCTCGCTGAAGGGCAATAGGTGAGGCGGACACTGGGCACAGGGGTCCCTCCGCCGGCCTCCGGGACCAGGTGTGAGCCCTGTCCCCTTGTCCCCAGAGAGGACAGCGCGAGAAAGCGGGCAGGCCTGTTTGGCACAGAAGCTGCCGCCGATGGGGACGCCGCCACCGACAGCAGGCTCTTCCACTTCATCCCCGGGACGGTGAGCGCAGCGGGCGCCCCGCGTGTCCTGGCACGGCAGTCCCGGCCGTGCCCACTCCTGTGGCTGTGTGTGCCCGCATATGCGTGACGGCGCGTGTGGCGGCTCGCGTACTTGGGGTCGCCCCCCTCGGCCCAGGGGGCTCACACCCCGCGCCGATGAGGAAGCAGACGCTGCCCCGCCCTGCAGCTCATCCGAGCCGAAAGTCTGAGCGCAGAGCGAAACCGGGACCCAGCTGAGTCAGGGCGGGCGGGCGCGGGCGCGGCCTCCGGGAGCACCTTCCCTGGCCCGCCCCTTCCTCCCGCAGAACAGCGCGGGGGTCCTGGCGGTGCCTCTCTGTCGCTGCAGTGGGGCACGTGGGGAGGTCCCTTGAGAGCAAGGGGGTGGGGGAACGTGGGGAGGTCACTTGAGAGCAAGGGGGTGGGGGAACAGTGGGCCAGCCTGTCACCTACAATGGCCTTAGTTTCCCCGGGGTGTCTAGAGAGCTGCCCCCGTGTGTGGTGGTCTCTGCCCTTAGGACTCCCTGTCACTCTCCGTAGTCCTGCCGGGCCACACATCAGGGAAGTGACTTCCACCACATGCTAGGCCACCCTCTCACCACCTGGCTTTGCTCTTGTGGAACTAAGTGACAGTCAAGGGTGGCCACACCAGCCCGCCCCCGACAGCAGGCCTCGTGTTGGAGAACAGGAGGGACCTGGCTGCGGGACTGACAGGAGTCCCCACTGCAGCCTCTCCTGGGCACCGTGCGCCTGGGTGGGTGGGCTCAGCTCCTCGCAGAGGCCCCAGGAGTCTCTGGGGGAGAGGACCCTGGAGACTCTGGGACGGGGGTCAGGACAACTGTGTCGGGCAACTGGCTGGTCATCCGGACCTCCTTCCCAACATACAGCATCGGGCAGGAAGCCCGTGCCATCCCTGTCCTTTGCAGTCCTGGAGCTCCTGCAGGCAGGCGCTGCCTCCTAGAAACCAGGCTGCCTCTGAGAAGTGGACAGGGAGAGGTGCCGGCAGGGGAGGGAGTCCCTGCTGTAGCCACATCTCAGATCCCACTTCTCTGTCCAGGCCCAGAACATCATGTGAGCTGGGTGGGGTCCCACGGGGTGCTAGGACAGAGGGAAGAGGGGGAGCAGAGCCCAGTGCACCTCAGGAGGGGAGGCTGCAGCAGGTGCTCTGGGGGAGGAGCACCGGGTGTCCAGAGCCAGTGCCCAGGGTCCTGCCCGAACTCTGCTGTCAGTTCTGCACCCATGCCACAGGCCGGTCCTGCCACGGCTCCAAGTGGAGCCCTTCCCTGGGCCCCAAGGCTGAGTGGGCTGTGGGGCCAGCTGCATGACCCTTACTGGTTTGTGGCATTTTTTTCATGGGTGCCATTCTGGCGTCAGTTCCCACACTAGGTGTGGGTGCAGGAGGCCCCGCCCAGAGGCAGGAAGGCCGGGGAAGCTGTGCGTCTGTCTGTTCACATTCCTGGGCTTGCCCAAGGGGCTGTTCACAGCAGCCCACACAGGTGGCCACTGCCAAAGGGAATGTGACCCCCACCCAACTTGCCCCTGAGCCTTCAGGCCACAGACCTCTCCAGCCCCAAGCCAGCATTCATCCCCTATCTGAGCCCTAATCTGATGATCAAAGCCCCTGTGTACGAAAGACTGTGTATGCCAGATTGGTAAATGGTGGTATGGAAGACACCGGCCCTCCCTCCCTCCCAGCACATCTCAGGCCTTGTCCTAGGCCCTGGGACACAGCAGTGAGCGAGACAGAAACCCCCGTTCTCATGTGATCCCCTTCCCACAGCAGAGACAGAAGACAAGGTGAAAAGTGAAAGACACAGTGAGCCAGACCATGGTTAGTGCTGAGGAGAAAAGTAAGAGGGGGAGGGATGCAGAGGCTTAGGGAAGGCTAGGATTTTGGAAGTCCTCCCAGCAGGGACCTCACAGAGAAGGGGATATTTGAGCATAGCTCTGCAGGCGTGAAGGAGGGAGTTAGAGCTGAGCGCTCCAGAAAGAGGGACGGGCAGGAAGCCGGGGGGGGGGGGTTGCACAGGTCATAGCGACCCTGAGGGCACTGCCAGGGCCGGCAGAGGTGTGCGGGAGTGGCTGGCATGGGTCCAGGAGAGCCAACCCCACCTGCCTCCTCACATCTCTATGTTCATGCTGAGCTCGAAAGGAGCTGTGCTGGGAATATTTACACCAAGGAGATTGGCCCGTGTTACAAATCAGGGCCTTGGCTTGTGGTGTTGTGTTTTTGTTTTTTGTAGAACCAGGTGTTAAACATTTGTTTACCGGAGATCTGATACCGGAGACACGAGAGGGTTTTGAACGTTGTCTCACCTAGACACCCCAAGCTCTCGGCAAGTCTTGGGAGGTTGAGTAGCCAGAACAAGGTCACACAGCTTAAGGAACAGTGATGATAAGGCTGGCTCCACTGGGTCCCAACTTCACAGCCTCTGCTGCTAACCCGGTAGCTCTGCTGCAGGGAAGCGTGTGTGTGTGCACACATGGGCTGGCATCTGGCTGTGTAGACATTGGCTGGGGCCGCCAGCCCCAGGCCAGGCCCCCTCCCCTGAGCTCGGCTCTCCCCAGGACATCCCAGGCCTGGAGAGTCAGCGAGAAAATCTGGAGCAGCCGTTCCTGAGTGTGTTCAAGAAAGGGCGGCGGAGGGTGCCCGTGCGGAACCTGGGCAAGGTGGTGCACTATGCCAAGGTCCAGCTGCGGTTCCAGCACAGCCAGGTAGGGGCCGGGCCAGGTGGGGCGTGCCAGGGGACAAGCGCCCTGCCAGCCTGGGGCCTGATCCCCAAGCCCTCCGGCTGATGGCCCCGCTCCCCGCTCCATAGGACATCAGCGACTGCTTCCTGGAGCTGTTCCCCTCCCACCTCTATTTCCAGGCCCATGGCTCCGAGGGCCTCACCTTCCAGGTGAGGCACTTAGGGTTGGAAACAGAGTGAGG
>NW_007247359.1:8915-18848 GCF_000164805.1 Carlito syrichta
CTGCACTCCAGTCTGGGTGACAGAGTGAGACTCCAACAAAAAAAAAAAAAAATAGAGTTAGGGCAGGCAGCAGGGGGCCATGTCCGCCTGTCCCTCCGAGAGTCCCTGAAGCCCCTCCTCCCC
Organism: Carlito syrichta; assembly: GCF_000164805.1. Classification (NCBI taxonomy): domain Eukaryota; kingdom Metazoa; phylum Chordata; class Mammalia; order Primates; family Tarsiidae; genus Carlito; species Carlito syrichta. The sequence continues at coordinate 9,039 of NW_007247359.1, forward strand.
TGTGCCCTGGCAGGGACTGTTACCACTGATAGAGTTGAGTTTCTGCCCACTGGAGGGGTCCGGAGAACACGCCTTCCAGATCACAGGTGTGTGGGATGCCAACCCGGCCCCTGGGGCACCCCTGACCTGGAGGTGTGGAAAGGGACTGTCCTGTGGGTGGTGAGGCTCTAGGCTCTGGCCCCCCAGCGACCTCTGGCCCGCCACCCGCAGGCCCACTGCCCTCGCCCCTCCTAGTGATCTGCCCAAGCCGGGCCGAGCTGGACTGCTGGCTCTACCACCTGGAGAAGCAGACGGCCCTCGCGGGGAGGCTGCGGCGCTGCCACTTGGCACCTCCACAGGTTGGTGTCCGGGACTTTGCTCCTCCCTCCCCACCTTCCCAGCCTGCCCTGACATCCTCCTCACAGGGCTCCTCTGGGGAAGAGCTCCCGTGGACGCTGCAGCGCCGGCTGACCCGGCTGCGGACGGCATCTGGGCGGGAGTCGATGGGCACCGCTGTCTGTGCCTCGAGGGTCAAGCTGCAGCACCTGCCCGCGGAGGTGGGTCGGGGCTGCGGGACTGAGGGGCCAGGAGGGAGCGGGCCTGGGGTTCACGGTGTCCCAGCCCCCCATCCCTTGACCCCTCTCAGGAGCAGTGGGACCGGCTCCTGGTCCTGTACCCAACTTCCCTGGCCATTTTCTCGGAGGAACCGGATGGGCTCTGCTTCAAGGTGGGCTCCTCCCCTCCGTGGCCCGCCCAGGGAGGCACCTGTGTGGGGGTGGGAGGGGCGGCCACTCGAGAGGAACCTGTATTTCGGGGCCTGCTGGGGCAGGGTGAAGGCCCCACCCACTCGGCCTGCTGTCCTGGTCAGTCTGGTCTCGGCTCCTGTGTGGAGAAGGAGCTCCCACCCCGAGCATCCCCTGCCGCCCTGAGGTCCTGGGCCCCCAACAGCCATCGCCCTGGGGCAGCAGGCGTGGAGTGAGACCCGCTCCCGGGAGTCCCCCACCTGTGCTTGCCCATGTGTGTGTGTGCGGGTGTTCACACGTGTGCACGCACAGTGCGTTCTCTGGGGCCAGAGTATGTCGGTGGTGTGCACACACAGTAACCTTCAGTCCCTGAGAAGTACGTGTGGGCTTCCACGTGGTCCCCACCCTGCCCTGTCTTCTCGGGTGACTCTAGGAGACCAGCACCCGTGACCCTGCCTGCGCCTGCTACCAGGCATGAAGGCCCCACCAGGGGCGGCAACGCCGAGGACAGACAGGAGCTGCCACCCTCCCTCTGGGTGTCAGCCTCAGGGCCTGGCCGTCCAAGCACCCACTGGGCTCTGAGGCCAAGACAGCAGGCTGGGGCCCGGCGGGGCTCAGGGCTGCCTCCAGTGAATGAAGGCCCAGCCTCACCCGCTGCCTCCACAGGGTGAGCTCCCGCTCCGTGCCATCCACATCAACCTGGAAGAAAGAGAGAAACAGATCCGCTCCTTCCTGATCGAAGGTGGGTTTGCCCAATCTCTGCCCCTGCCCTACAGCTGTTGGGGGATCGGGAGCGGCTAGACACCCCAGCGCTCTGGGGGAGCTGGCATAGGTGCTCCCTGCTCCACCAGCTCCTCACGGCTTCCACACGCAGGCTGCCTCATCAACACCATCCGCGTGGTATGTGCCAGCTACGAGGATTACAGCCACTGGCTGCTTTGCCTCCGAACCATCGCCCATAGGGAGGGGAACTCCTCACTGCCCAGCACTGGCAGCCTCCAGGGGCTGCAGGCGCCCACACAGGTGAGGGGTCAGCAGGCCCACAGCTCACAACCCCTCGGGCAGAGGCAAAAGCTGGGGACAGAAGTTGGAGGCCCAACTCCTGGCTCACCCTCCGGCTGCCTAGGTCTCTGGCAGTGGCCAAGGCTCACTCTTCCTGGACAGCAGGACCAGCTGGGACTCAGGGTGTCCGGCGCCCCCCTCCTCCCACACTAGCCGCTCCCTGCCTGAGTCCTCGGGACCACCTTCTGCAGGCCGCCCGGGCCAGCCTGCACCCGTGAGTACCTGGGGGTGGCAGAAGAGAGAGGGCAGGACACGTGAGACAAGGGTGTGTTGGGGACCCTGGTTCCTGGCAAGGAGGGGGAATCAGACTGGAGGAGGCTCTGTGCAGCCTCACAGAACTGTGTGGGAGAGGGGTCCAGGGAACTTTCTGGAAGGCTCTTGGTCCCCACAGGACCAGGCCAACCCTGATTGTACCAGCACTGGCCGGCAGAGGACAGAGCTGAGACGTGGTGGCAGCAGCCGGTCACCCAGGAGCAAGGCCCTGGCGGAAGGGCCTGGCCCGACCGCCCCACTGCACCTGGACCTGACCCAGGTGGGCCTAGCACACGCACTCTACCTCCCAGCCCCTGGCTCTCAGCCCTGCCCGCCCGAGCCACCCAGATGCCTCTTGCACAGAGAAAGGAGGCCCTGGTGACTTCTGGCTGAAGAAGCCTCTCTCCTGCCTCTGCCCTGCAGCTGAGCAGGCTGATCCTGGAGTCTGGCCCAGAAGCTTCAGACCACACACTGAAGACACCACACTCTCCGCTCTACGCCGACCCCTACACGCCGCCTGCCACCTCCCACCGCACAATCACAGATGTCGGGGGCCTGGATGAGGTCAGTGCCCCGCCGAGGGGTAGAAAGGGCTAGACGCGCCTGCAGCCCGCTGTCGGGGATGTGCCCAGAGCCCGAGGTCTGGAGTCCGAGGAGGTCTAGTCCATGCTCCTCACCCTGGGGTGTGAGGTTGCCCAGAGTCTGAAGCCTGCTCAGGCTGTGGTGACAGGCTGAGGGGCTTTGGAGCAGAGGTCTCCGGGCTCCACAAGATCCCAGCCTCGGGTCTGCCCCCTCTTTCCTGACAGTTCCTCAGTGCCATGCAGAACTCCCCTGGACCCTCAAGACCATTCCCCTTGGTTCCTGTGTCTGTGCCTGTCTCTGACCCTGACTCTGGACATCCCAGCTCCCCTGGGCCTCCCGGCCTTCACCTGTTCTCCAAGAAGGGAGCCCTGCCGTCCCGAGCCTCACAGAGGCACCGAGGCTCTGTCAAGGGCCGGGGGCCACGGCCTCCAGACTCCCCTTGGCTTGTGAGTAGTGACCACCTCCAGTGGGAGGAGGCCCTTGTCCCTACACTTCAGGGGTGCTAGGGAGATGGCCTGGGCCTTCCGGACCCTGAGGGAGCAGAGAGACACCTGAGACTCGGGGTGCAACAGGGGGCAGATGTGGAGTGGGGAGGGCACGCAGGGGACACAGAGCCCGAGGGAAGTGTGGGGTCTGCAGATCATGGCTGGTCTTGGAGCCCCTGCCTTGGGGCTGCGTCCAGCTCTCACTTGTGGTTGGGACCCTCAGGTCTCCTCTGCCACGGAAGGTCCGCCCGACCCCCCGGTGCCTCCCCCAGGTGAGTGATGGCCCTGGTCCTTTCAGGTGAGCTCAGGCATCGCCTACTGTCCACCAACACATCTCTGCTCTACCCCCAGATGACGGGTCCCCCAGGAGGTGCCAGGGCCCAAGCTATGACAACATCTGGGACAAGGCCTCGTGCCCCTCCCACTCCAGGGGGCCCCGGCTCGGAGGGTCCGAGGCCGAGGGGAGGCTCGTGCAGTGGATCTGATGCCCGGGGACGGCTGCTTCTCAGGACCTGGTGGCCGGGGCCGCCCACCCCTGTGACCCTCATCCAATTCGGAGTCTAATGCCGCGGGGTCAGGGAGTCCCAGAACCATCCCTGGGCTGGGTCCTTTCCCAGGAATGCCCTGGCAGAGCAACTGGACCACAGGCCAGGGAGGTCCTGAATGCCCACAGGGCCATCCCTCAGCTCTGCCTCCCAGAGAGGGGTTGAGGGCGGGGACTCGATGGGGGCGTCCCCTGGGCGTGGGAGGGTGGTGTGGGCGAAAGGTCGGAGAGTGGAGAAGGGTTCGCAGGGCCAGAGCATGTGAAGTCAGAGGGCACGAGGACCAGAAGTCAGCAAGGCATGAGGTTGGGGGTGTTCCCTCAAGGAGGGCAGGTGGGCCTGGCGTGGCCTGGGCATGTGCCGGGATGGGGACAGGTCGGAAAACACAGACGCCATTAAACAAAAAGAAAGAAAGAAGTTTTACTGTGCTCTGTGTCCCATGTTCTCTGTCCACAGCCAAGAGCCTCCTAGGGACCCTGCACGCCCACCACTCCGGGCAGGACCCCAGCCAGCACCCAGCCAGGGCCCCTTTGCTCTGCCACTGCCACCCCCCCCACCTTCACGCCCCGTCTCTGACTCCTCTTGGACCTGGGCCTCCAGCTTCTCCCCAGGAGCCCCTGGGACAACCCCAGGAGCTCAGTCCCTCCATCTGAGGTCACTGAATTCCCCCTCTGCCCAGGGTTCCCAGGAGAGGGGCTCCATGATCTGCCCACAGAGCCCTGCCCTACAGGAGTCTCCTTCCCCATCCCAGGCCAGAGGCCAGGGGCGTCCTGGCCATCGTCCCTCAGGGCTCGTGGGTCAGATGGCCTCACCAGCCCGGCCTACTGTGAGCGATGCAGAGTCCCCAGAGCCCCTGGCTTTGAGGCCTCCCTGCGTTCTCACCCTCGCCCCTGCCCAGACCTCCAGCGGGGCCTGGCTCCTACTCACACCCCTCCGATGTCCAATGTCCTGTCCTGCCGCTAATCCCCACTACATACCAGAAAAAACACAGGGTTCTAAACAACACACAATTTCTCAGTGTAAGCACATCCCAAATATTGCATGTCTGGGATTCAAATTTAACCAAATGCCCTGTGTTTTTATTTGCTCATCTGGCCACCCTACGAACCAGCTCTTGCTTAGCCTCTACCCACCCAGACTTCCAGAACCCCCCTCCCCCTGCGGCTGTGGGGAGCAGCCTGGCCGCTGGCCAGACGCCCAGGCAGAGGCCGAAGGAGTGGCCCTTGGGCCCCGCCTCCCTCCTGGAACTGGAGAAGACAGGGCCAAAGGCGAGGATGAGGACAGCACCTCGTCCGGGGCACCCGTGGTCTTCTTGTCCTGTGTCTTCCTCAGCCGGGCCTGGCTCCTAGGCACTGGGGCTGGGGCTACGGCTGGGGCCACAGCTACGCCGCCCCTGCCCCACCTGCCGGCGGAAGTAGCGGATAGCCGAGATGGTGCCAATGTTGGCCAGCAGGACTGCAAGAGAGACACAAGGTCTCATGAGGGCAGCCCCTGCTGGTCAGCGCCATCTGCCCACGGGACCAGCCCTTAAAGGCCAGCGGGTCAGGGCAGTGGGTCAGAGGTGGGGAGGGCAGGCCCAGGAGCAGCCTGGGTTCCCCCCACAGCCCACACCCTGCAGGCCCAGCGGGGAGCAGACTCGCCACCCTCAATGACTGCTGGGCACCAGCTCCCTCTGCCCCCAGGGCCCCCAAACCTGTTTTCCAGGCGTCTGGGGTATGCAGATCTGATGTTCGCACGGCCCAGCTGGCAAAGGCTACAAACACCAGGCACATGTCGTTCTGGCTGAGGGTGAGCGAGGTGAGGGGACCTCGGAGCTCCCCTGGGAGGGAGAAACATCCCTCAGCTCTGGCCCCATGCAGGGACACACCGGTCCTGAAAGCCACTGATTCACCCTCCCTGGCTATCTCTGCCCTGAGACGCCGGTGGAGAGTCACAGGGTTGAGTGGGGCCAGCTTGGGCCAGCTGCCCTGGCTGGGCCCCTGTTCCTGGTCTCCAAAGGTCTCACTCCCCCAGAGGGTGAGAGACACTGTCTCTCAGATGCTGGTCCTGAGGGCCGGTGAGACCCGGGTGGAAGTACCTCTCTCCCCTCTCCCTCCCCCACTGCACCTGCTGCACCAGAGGCTGGGGCAGATGCTGCTGCCGTTTGGGCCGAACACAGGGGTGGCCAGTCAGATCTGAACCCCTGAGTGACCACGGTGACCGGCCTAGACATCCCCATCTGGACCCAGTCCTGGAATTACCAGGAGCTGATTTCTCCCTCCCCACCAGTCCCTGAGACTCCCCACTAGGTGATGACCCAGGTCCTGTCTTCCCCCCATGACAGTCCCCTGGCTGAGCCCCCAGATGGTGTGTACCCAAGGGCCTGGATGGGCCACAGAGCCCGAGCAGCACGCACCTGGCCACCTGACCGCCTGGCTGAGCTGTGTGGCTGTGGCTGGCTCGACTGGAGTCCCAGGCCCCGGTCCCCAGGAGGCCGACCTGGGGAACTCCGAAGCCTGCAGCTGGAGCAGGGTGTCTGAACCCAGCATGTCCCCAGCCCTTTCATCCCCAAAGAAGTGTTCATAGGCCTCTGGGATGGAGATGGCCACGGGGTCTCCAGGTGGGGGTGCTGGCACATGTTCTGCTCTGGGGGGTGAGGTCTGGGAGTGGCCCCCCTGCTGCCTGGACGGCTGGGCTGGGGAATCCCGGAAGAAGAACTCGCACACATCCGGCCACTGGACCTCCTCCAGGGCCTGGCTGGTGGTAGCTGCGTCCTCTGTGTCTTCATCCTCCTCCTCAATGGTGTCACAGAAGAAGAACTCGTAGGCCTCTGGGAGGGTCACAGCAAAGCAGGCCCTGTACCCTGCAGCCTCCAAGGTGGAGGGTGCAACCGGGGGGAGATGCTTCAGGATCCGAGGCTGAGGCTGCCGGGGCCCAAGGGCCACAGCGTCCCGGGCTCCGGGACCCCTGTAGCTCCCAGCTGAGGACCAGGCTGTGGCTGGCGAGGGTGAGCCGGGGGCCCTTTCCGACCCTGACTCCTCAGGGCTGGACACAGCCATGGAGAATCGTACCTTCTTCTTCCTGGGAGCTTGGGCAGGGCCTGGGAGGGGATCCCTCCAGAACTGTCCAGAGGCCCCTCCTGAGGGCTCGCCTCTGGGCTTCTCTCGGTGTCCTCCTGGAGACACAGCAACCTCCGTGTCCCCCACATCAGGCCCAGCCTGGGGGGCGGGGGAGCAGCCAGGGGTAGCGGCATCAGATCTGGGAGCAGGTGGAGACACGCCTCCACCAGAGTGAGGCACGGCTGGAATTGGCATAGCCCCTGAGATGGGTGTAGATGAAGCCACCTCTGGCTCAACCACTGGGCCTGCTGTAAGCAGGTTCACATTCAATCTAGGCTTGGAGGCAAGTGTAGACAGACCCATGTCTAGTGGAGGCTTGGAGGCAGGTGTAGACACAGCCGTGTCCGTGTCAGGTGGAGGCTCGGAGGCCGGTGTAGACACAGCTGTGTCTGGCTTAGCCCTTAAGACATCCTGATGGGCATCTTGGACGGATGTGGACGCTGTGTGGATCTCGGCTCTGGGGGTCATTCTTACTTGGTCTGCTCCTTGCTCAGTCACAGGAACAGGTGTAGACAGGCCCACCCTGGGTCCTCGCCTGGCAACCTGCTCAGGGCACTTGGGTCCAGGCTCAGCAGCTGCTGTGGAGTCTAGCCCCAATGCGTCCTGCCCAGCTCCGGCTGTGAGCTCTGCCGGCCCAGCCACAGGACCCCTCCCCACGGGCCTGGCCAGTCCCAGGTCCTCCTCGGGCCAGGCAGCTCTGGGCAGCAGGGAGCCCAACTGGGCAGGGGCAGGGCCGGGGGCTCCCGAGTGCCCGCCCCCCTTAGCACGCCTTTTTTTCCGGCCAGGGCTCCTTGGTGAGGCTCCAGGATTCTCTGGCGGCCTCGGGGGGGTGGCTCCGTGGCCAGGGGCCTCAGAACTCCGAGGGGGCTCCCCGGGGGAGCTTGAGCCGGGGCCCTGCTGAAGCCTCTGCATCTTGTCTCCGGAAGACTCTGGCCCTGGGTGGTTGGAGCTCTGGCCAGGAGGGCTGGTGCCAGAGCCAAGTGACAGCCGGGACGCTGACCGTGTGGACGTGCTGGGCGTCTGCTGACCGGACCCCGGATCCAAGACGGGCTCACACTGAGACCTGCTGACCAGCCACCGGGGGGCCACGTCCTCCTCCCCACAGCCCCACTGGCCGCTCCCCCTTGCGGCCTGCTGCCCGATGGGGAGGGGTGGAGGCCCGGGGGGGCTGCTGCCACTGCTGTCTCCTTGGTCAATGTCACTGGACAAGAGCTCATCCCCAGAGGCCAGGCCGGCCTGCAGGAGGCCACACTCGTCGGTGGTGGCCGAGAACTCGGCCCAGTCCTGGTCACTCAGCTGGACGCTGTACTGGAAGTTTTCCATTTGGAGTCAGCAGAGGTGCAGAGCCGGGGCCAGCTGAGTCTTCACGGATCCAGGCCCCGGGCACCAACCTGCACGCGTCTCTGCCGCCCCACCCGGCCTGGGGGCCCCCCGCCTTCCCTGGACTCCATCTGCACCCTGAAAGGAAGGGAACGGAGTCCAGAGGGAAGGCCAGGCTTCCTTCGAACCTGACAGGCAGAAAATCCCAACTCCCGCTTCCCCAACTTTCAAATGGATCCCAGATGATAACTTGGTAATGACACATTGTTTCATTCCTTAATCGAGCATGATCTTAATCAGAGAACTGCGCTAAAACTAGCATTCCTCGATTTCACGGTTCCTTCCCAGAAGTGGTTTTCCACCATGTCTTTGGGCATCTCCTGTCCAGCTGGGCCAGACTCATCTCCTCCACCTCTTCCCGAGCTGCCTTATACGGCAAAGCCCCTGTCAAGGGTCAGTGCCCTTGGGTGATGGTCAGCCTGGCCTGTCCCAGCGTGCCCCAGATGGCAACTGGCCACAGAGGAGGCTGCAGGGCCCAGCAAGTGACCAGACCTTGGCGATGACCTTCCACCGGCTTTGGCTGGTGCTGGTCACGCTGGTGCTGGCCAGAGCACCAGGGGATCGGCAGGGAGCTCCCAGGCCGGAGGCAGAGTGAGACGGGCCTCCTGGCTCCCAGCGGCCACCTGGAGCTGTCCAGGGGTCTGCACTCCTGACCAGGCCTGCCCAGCTGCCCAGGGTGCCTTCTTTGCCCGGTCTCTGAGAACTAAGGTGATGGCCCTAGCCACTACAGGGGCTTCCTGTGGCCTGTGGGCAGCTCCCTCTGGACCCAGGTGTGGTAGTCACTCTGGTGGGACGGTCCTGAGATGCAGATGCCTTGGCCACTTACCCACTGACCTGGGCCCTCCTCTCTGGCCTCTCGTGGAGTCTTTGTGGGGCTGTCTGCCATTGGGACCCTGAGTCAAGGGCAATGTCCGGCCACATCCTACCTGGATCCCGGCAGCCAGCTGGGCAGCGGACCTGGGCGTCTGAGCTGCCCGTCCCTGAGCGGGCATGGTGCTGGGCTTGCACACAGGCTCCACCCCCACTGCCAAAAATACCCGTCCCCGTGCTCACATATGACTCGTGCCAGCTTCAGGGTCCAGGCCACAAATAGATGGCATTTGAGGGGCCTCCAGCGATATGAGCACATCTTGCTGGCGCGGGGCCAGGCTGAGGTCGAGTCAGACACCAACCAGAGAGTGCAGACTAGTGACCAGCCCTGCACACCCCTTCCCAGTTGAAGGCCATGCTGTGCTCCCACCTCCCACTGGGAAGCCTCAGACCCCCCCACCTGCCACCTCTGGAATGTTCTTGGTCCAACTTCGAAACGGCCGTTGCACCCTTGCCAAGGCTTGTGCCTCCCAGACCTGACCTGGGAACTCTGAGAAGCCCTCGCCTGGCAGCGCACTGAGCCTGGGTGCCTGCAGGTCAGAGGGCATGTTGAGGGTCCTTGGTGGAGGCCTCCATGTGGATGTGGACCCTGGGCCTCAGGAGAGGACTGGGAGGGGCAGGGGAAGAATGTGTGTCATTCCTGACCTTGGCCCTGTGGCAGCACCCAAGGTGGGGGTCTCTGTCCCTCCAGAAAGAGGTCTGCTGCTGTCCCCTCCCCTGACTAACCAGCCTCAGGAGGCTGGAGGGGTGGTGTGGCCTCCGTGCCAGGCCTCCCTCACCAGCTTCCCTTGAGCACTTTTCTTTTTTTTTTTTTTTG
>NW_007247359.1:18943-22126 GCF_000164805.1 Carlito syrichta
CCCGCGGGCTCAGGCAATCCACTCACCTCAGCCACCCAAAGGCGCGGGATTACAGGCTGAACCACCAAGCCCGGCTTTTGGTGAGCACTTTTTCTGGCCATTTGAAGAGCCCTTTGCCTGCCCCAAAGTCATGATGCCATCATGAGATGTTCCTGTGTGGACCTGCGACCAGCCCCTACGCCCTTCCTCACGCCACCATCTCACCTCTCACACATGGATCTGACAGCTTCCTGATCTTGATTCCCCTAGACAGTGAGAGGTAGGGGTCACGCCGTTCCTTTTTGCTTCCAGAAGGACACTCAGTCGACTTGGCACTACATTCTGCCAAGACAGGACCATGTCGCCTCGAGGGCCCTTGTCTGTCTAGAGGGGGATGGCAGCCGGGCCCCGTGAGGACTGTCATGAGAGGAGAAGGCGTTGGGGCTTGGGATCTGACACAGACATTGAGGCATTTGCCCTGGCCACCTGTGGAGCGAGAGCAGCGGGTGGGAGGGAAGGAAGGGACCAGCGGCTGGAGCTGGTCTAGGGTGGGAGGAGGGGATGGTGGTCTGAGCATGAGGCTTGTTAAAAACAGGTTGTCGGCCGGGCTTGGTGGCTCAGTCTGTAACCTCAGCACTTTGGGAGGCCGAGGCGAGTGGATTGCCTGAGCCCGTGGGTTCGAGACCCGCCTGGGCAACTTGGCGAGACCTCATCTCTACAATAAATCAAAGTGAGCCAGGCGTGGTAGGGCACGCCTGTAGTTCCGGCTACTTGGAAGGCTGAGGCAGAAGGATCGCCGGAGCCCAGCAGGTCGAGGCTGTGCTGGCCGGGAGCGGCCACTGCACTCCAGTCTGGGTGACAGAGTGAGACTCCAACTCAAAAAAAAAAACCAGAAAACAAACAAAAACAAAAAAAGCATTGTCACTGGGAACAGCGGCTCAAGCCTGTAATCCCAGCACTTTGGGAGGCCGAGGCGAGAGAACTGCCTGAGCCCAGGGGTTCGATACCAGCCTGGGCATTTTGGCAAGACCTCGTCTCTACAATAAATCAAAAAATTAGCCAGCATGGTAGTGCGTGCCTGTAATTCCAGCAACTTCGAAGGCTGAGGCGGATGGATCACCTGAACCCAGCAGGCTGAGGCGATGGTGGCCGTGAGCATGCCACTGCACTCCAACCTGGGCAACAGGGTGAGACTCTAACTCAAAATAAAATAAAATGGACAGGCTGCCACTGGATTGACCCGAGGCTTCAGAGGGACGCTTTTTCCTCCAGTCCTACCCCAATCATGAACCTTCCTGGTGGGGGGCAGCAGGGAGATGTCTGCTGTGGGGTGAGAAAACCAGGCAGGGCTTCAGTGCCCACCAGGCGGCAGAACCTCGGTCCAAGGAGGAAGAAGATCCCACGTTAATAACCTAGTTCTGCAGTGGAGGCTTTAGTTCCCAGCGGAGGCCAGCACCTGGGTCAGCGTGGATGTGTGGGAGGGCAGGAGGGGGGGAGGGCGCTTACCCCTGCAGAATGGGGGACGGGACCTCAGCCTGCCATGCCCCTGGAGGCCACCAGAGGGCGCCAGAACTTCACTGGAAGCTGCAAGGAGCTCGGCCTTTGCGGCTCCTGCCGAGTCTGGGGGACCCTGCCCGGCTCTTACCAGGGGAGGGGAAAGGAGATACGGGGCCCCTCCCTGAAGCCGCGTAGCCCCTTTCAAGCCCTTGACCTTGTGGAAGTCAGCTCTCAAAAACAAGAGCTAACTTTCAATGAGCAACTACTGCATGCCAGACACAGATAGGGCTTATTTGTTTAACAGCTTTACTGAAGTATGTAATCAGTAAACTCCAAATATTTAAAGAGTGCAGTGTGCTAAGTGTTGACCCGTGTGTACACCTGGGAAAGCATCTCCACAATCAAGGGTGTGAACGTCTCCGTCACCCCTGGGGACTCCTCATGGCTCCTGGTGTTTCTTTTCTCCCCTCCCCCAGCAAGGAATCACTAATCCGCTTTCTGGTATAGCGGCATAGGTTGGTGCACAACCTGTACTCGTTTGTGCAGGACAGGAGCATTCGGCATGTCTAGTCGACTGCCACAGTGCAACTACTCTGAGGTTCATTGCACGTGGCAGGCGTTGTTGTACTTTTTTTTTTTTTTTTTAATTGGAGTCTCACTCTGTCACCCAGGCTGGAGGGCAGGGGCACACTCACGGCCACCCCAGCCTCGACCTACTGGGCTCCGGCGATCCTTCCGCCTCAGCCTTCCAAGTAGCTGGAACCCCACAGGCACGACCATGTTTGGCTAATTTTTTGATTTGTTGTAGATACAAGTTCTCAAACCCCTGGGCCCAGGCAAGCCTCTCGCCTCGGCCTCCCAAAGCGCTGGGATGACAGGCTGAGCCACTGAGTCCAGCCCTGTGTTTTCTTAATGAGAAGTGTTCCATGCTTGGAGATACCACAACTTTCTTATCCACTCATCTGACAATGGACATTTGGGTTATTTCTAGTCAGCTGCTGTTAACATTGTATACGAGTCTTTGTGCAGACATACGCTTTCGTGTGTTTCTCCTGGGTAAATGCTTAGGAGTGGGGTGGAAAAGTCATGTGATAGGTGCATGTTTGGCTTAAGAAACTGACTGTCTTCCAAGGTGGTTGTGCAGTTTTTCAGTCTCACCAGTGGTGTATGAGAGCTCCTGTTGCTCTGTGTCCTCACCAGCACTTGGTATGGTCAGCCTGTGTGGTTTCATTTTATTTTATTTTTTATTTTGAGTCAGAGTCTCACTCTGTCCACCCCAGCGTCGACCTGCTGGGCTCAGGTGATCCTTCCGCCTCAGCCTTCCAAGTAGTTGGAGGCGCTTGGTGTCAAGCCCGGCTGTTTTTTGTTGTTGCTGTTGCTGATATATTGTAGAAACAAGGTCTCACCCAGTTGCCCAGGCTGGACACAAACCCCTGGGCTCAGGCAATCCTCTTGCCTCAGCCTCCCAAAGGTTGTGTGATTTTAGTCATTTGAACAGGTGTGTGGTGGTATCGCATTGTGGTTTTAGTTTGCATTTCCCTAATGACTAATGATGTTCAGCATATTTTCATGTGTGTATTTGTCATCCAGAAATCTTTGGTGAAGTATAACTGATCAAATCTCTTACCCATTGTCTTTTTTTTTTTATTAAATCAATATTTTTTATTATGGTTTTGCGGGGTACAGTTAAGGGTTAGGTGTACAATT
>NW_007247359.1:22146-27514 GCF_000164805.1 Carlito syrichta
CTCGAGGCTGCGGTGGCTGGGAGCGGCCACTGCACTCCAGTCTAGGTGACAGAGTGAGACTCCAACTCAAAAAAAAAAAAAGAGTACCCATTGTCTTATTAGATTGTTTTCTTATTTTAGAGTTTTAAGAGTTCTTTATAAACCGAGCTTGGTGGCTCAGCCTGTCATCCCGCGCCTTTGGGAGGCTGAGGTGAGTGGATTGCCTGAGCCCGAGGGTTCGAGACCCACCTGGGCAGTGAGACCTCATCTCTACAATAAATCAAAAAATCAGCCGGGCGTGGTAGCGCATGCCTGTAATTCCGGCTACTCGGAAGGCTGAGGTGGAAGGATCGCCGGAGCCCAGCAGGTCGAGGCTGTGGTGGCCGGGAACAGCCAGTGCACTCCAGTCTGGGCAACAGAGTGAGACTCCAACTCAAAAACAAACAAAAAAGAGTTCTTTATATATTGTACATGTAACTCTCTTATCAGATATGTGATTTGCAGACGGAGGAGTGCTCATACATGTAATCCCAGTGTTTTGGGAGGCCAAGGAGCATGGGGAATAGCTTGAGGCCAGGAGCTGAAGACCAGCCTCAAGCTATCTCGCGCAGCACAGTGAGACCTCATCTCTACAAAAAAAAGTTTAAAAATGAGCTGAGTGTGGTGGCATGCCTGTAGTTCCAGCTACTTGAGAGGCTGAAGCAGGAAGATCACTTGAGCCCAGAGTTCAAGGTTAAAGTGAACTGCAATCGCACACAGCACTCTAGCCTGGGCAATAGAGTGAGATCTTGACTAAAAATGTGTGTGTGTGTGTGTGTGTGTGTGTGTGTGTGTGTGTGTGTGTGAGAGAGAGAGAGAGAGAGAGAGAGAGAGAGAGAGATTGAGAGATTTGCTGGATTTTTCTCACAGCATGTGGCTTGTATTTTTTTTTGAGTCTCACTCTGTCACCCAGGCTGGAGTGCAGCGCCATGCTCACCGCCATCGCAGCCTCAACCTGCTGAGCTCCGGCGATCCTTCCACCTCGGCCTTCCAAGTAGCTGGAACTAGAGGCACACACTACCAAGTCCAGCTTATTTTTTGACTTATTGTTGAAATGAAGGCTCACCAAGTTACCCAGGCTGGTCTCGAACCCCTGAGCTTAAGCAGTTCTCTCACCTCGGCCTCCCAAAGTGCTGGGATTATAGGCCTGAGCCAGCGCACCGGGCTGGTATTTTTTTTAGAAGTTCTTACTTTTGATGAAGTCCAATTCATTCATTTTTCTCTCATGTATTATTTTTTTGGTGTTGTATCTAATAAATCCTTGCCTACCAAAGGTCACAAAGCTTTTTAAAGTTTTATCCAAAAAACTTATTTTTTACTTTTTATTTTTTTATTGTTTGAGTTGGAGTCTCACTCTGTCGCCCAGACTGGAGTGCGGTGGCCACTCCCGGCCACCGCAGCCTCGACCTGCTGGGCTCCGGCGATCCTTCTGCCTCAGCCTTCTGAGTAGCTGGAACTACAGGTATGCGCTACCATGCCCGGCTAATTTTTGATTTATTGTAGAGATGAGGTCTCGCCAAGTTGCCCAGGCGGGTCTCGAACCCGCAGGCTCAGGCATTACACTCACCTCAGCCTCCCAAAAGTGCTGGGATTACAGGCTGAGCCACCAAGCCCGGCCACTCAAAATATTCTATGGTTAGATTTTGCATTTAGGCTACGATCTGTTTTTAGTTCATTTGTGTACATGGCATGAGATAAGAATCCAAAGTAACTTATTTGTATATGGATATTCAGCTGTTCCTGAACCATTTGTTGAAAAGACTCTCCTTTCTCCACTGAATTGTCTTTGCATCTTTGTCAAAAGTCAGTTGACCGTATATGTGTGAGTGTGTCTATTTCTGGAATTCCAGGTTGATTGTTTTTACTTTTGTACTTTAAGGATGCAATGTGTCTTTTTTGTTCTAGCTGCTCTCAACATTTTCTCTTGATTGCTGTTTTCTTTAGCTTTATTGATACGTAATTCACACATCATAAAGCTCACACATTTCAATTCAGTGGGTTTTAGTACAACACAGTTGTGCAATCATCCTCATAATCAATCAATTTTAGGACATTTTCATCACCCCACAAAGGAACCCCATACCCATAAGCAGTCATTTGCCATGGCCCTAACCGCCCCCCAGCTCTGGCCAGCTACTAATCTATCGATTTGCCTATACTAAACACTTTCTGTAAATGGAATCACATAAAGTGTGGCCTTTTGTGACTGACTGCTTTCACTTACCACAATATTTTCAAGGTCCATTCAGGTTGGAGCACATATCAGCACTTCATTCCTTTTTACTGCCTAATAATATTCTCTTGTGTATCATATTATATAATGAAATATATCACATTTTATTTATCCATTTATCCATTGCTGGTCATTTGAATTGCTTCCACTTTTTGGCTATTGTAAATAATGCTACCGTGAACATGTGTGTGCAAGTTTGTGGGGGGACCCATGTTTTCACTGCTCTTGGTCTGGCTAGAAGTGGAATTGCTGGGTCACACAGTGGCTCTAGACCCAGCAATTGAGGAGCTGCTAGACTGTTTCCCACCAGTGAGGTATGAGAGTTCTAATTTCTCCACACGCTCACTAGCGCTTGTTACTACCTGTCTTAAAAATTCAAGCTGGGCTCAGTGGCTCAGCCGGTAATCCCGTGCCTTGGGAGGCTGAGGTGAGTGGATGGCCTGAGCCCGTGGGTTGGAGACCCGCCTGGGCAACTTGGCGAGACCTCATCTCTACAATAAATTAAAAATCAGCCGGGCGTGGTAGCACGCGCCTGTAATTCCGGTTACTCAGAAGGCTGAAGCGTAAGGATCGCTGGAGCCCAGCAGGCGAGGCTGCGGGGGCCGGGAGCGGCCACTGCACTCCGGTCTGGGCGACAGAGTGAGACTCCAACTCAAAAAAAATAAAAATAAAAATTCTAGATATCCTAGTGGGTGTAGAGCGGTCGTTTTGATCTGCTAATGGCTGGTGATGGTGAGCATCTTTTCACGTGCCTGTCAGCCATTTGCACCTTCATTAGAGAAATGTGTATTCAGATCTTTCACCCAATTTTTTAGTTGGGTTATTTGTCTTTTCATTATTGAAAGAGTTTTTTATATATTCTTTTTTTTTTTTTTTTGAGTTGGAGTCTCACTCTGTCGCCCAGACCGGAGTGCAGTGGCCGCTCCCGGCCCCCGCAGCCTCGCCTGCTGGGCTCCAGCGATCCTTACGCTTCAGCCTTCTGAGTAACCGGAATTACAGGCGCGTGCTACCACGCCCGGCTGATTTTTAATTTATTGTAGAGATGAGGTCTCGCCAAGTTGCCCAAGCGGGTCTCGAACCCGCGGGCTCACGCAATCCACTCACCTCAGCCTCCCAAAGCGCAGGATTACAGGCTGAGCCACCAAGCCCGACTATATATTCTTGATATAAGTTCCTCGTTAATATATATTTTGCAATATTTTCTCCCATGTGATGTCTTTTTCCTTTTTTATAACGCCATTTGAAGCACAAAAGTTTTTAATTTTTATGAAGTCCAATTTCTCTGTTTTTCCTTTTGTCATTTGGGCTGGGTGATTTATAGTGAATAGAAATGTGTTTCTTACAGTTCTGGAGGCCAGGAAGTCCCAGATGAAGGTGCCAGCATCTGGTGTTATCCCATGGCGAAGAGCAAAGAGAGCCAGAGGGGAACTCACTCTTGACAAGGAAGCTACTCCCCAATAGCAGCATGAATCTATTAATGAGGGCAGAGTCCTTATAACCCGAACACCTCTTAAGGTCCCACCTGCCAACACCTCACCATTAAGGATCAAGTTTCCAACCCGTGGACTCTGTGGACACACACCATAGCAGTATCATAATAACTAAGAAGGCTTTGCCCAAGGTCTTTCATAACCCAAGAGCACAAAGATTTACTGTTATAGTTTCTTTTTTTGTTTGTTAGTTTGAGTTGGAGTCTCACTCTGTCGCCCAGACTGGAGTGCAGTGGCACGCTCCTGGCCACCGCAGTCTCGACCCGCTGGGCTCCGGCGATCCTTCCACCTTAGCCTTCCAAGTTGCCGGAACCACAGGTGCGTGCTATCATGCCCAGCTAATTTTTTACTGAATTCATTTATTAGTTTTAGCAATGTTAATTAGTGACTTTTTAAAGGGTTTTCTATACATGGGATGATGTTATCTAAAAAGAGATAGTTTTATGTTTTCCTCTCCAATCTGGATGCCTTTTGTTTCATTTTTTTTTTTACTAACTGCCCTGGCTAGAACCTCTTAAAATGTTGAATAGAAGTAGCAGGAGTGAGACCGGGTGCAGTGGCTCATGCCTGTAATCCCAGCACTTTGGGAGGCTGAGGTGAGAGGATTGCCTGAGCTCAGGGGTTCACGACCAGCCTGGGAAACTTGGCGAGACCTTGTCCCTACAAAAGATCAAGAAAGATGAGTCGGGTGTGGTAGTGCGCGCCTGTAGTTCCAGCTACTTGGAAGGCTAAATTGGAAGGATGGCTGGAGCCCAGCAGGTCGAGGCTGTGGTAAGCCCTGATCATGCCACTGCACTCCAGCCTGGGCAACAGAATGAGACTCCAACTCAAAAAAAAAAAAGTGGTGAGAGTATCATTGTATTTTTTTAAATTTTTTTTTTGAGTTAGAATCTCACTCGGTCACCCAGACTGGAGTGCAGTGGCCGCTCCCGGCCACCGCAGCCTCGCCTGCTGGTCTCTGGCGATCCTTCCGCCTCAGCCTTCTGAGTAGCCAGAATTACAGGTGCGTGCTACCACGCCCGGCTAATTTTTGATTTATTGTAGAGATGAGGTCTCGCTGCTCAGGCGGGTCTCAAACCTGCGGACTCAGGCAATCCACTCCCCTCAGCCTCCCAAAGGTATGGGATTACAGGCTGAGCCACCGAGCCCGGCTCTATCATTGTATTTTACAATTTGATTATAGTGTCCTACAATGTTTTCTTCAAGCTTCTTATGCTTGAGTTTCATTGAGTTTCTTGGATCCATGCATCTATTGTCTTCATCGAGTCTGGGAAGATTCCAGCGATCATTTTTCCAAGTATTTAACCTTCTTCCGGTCCCTCTGGGACCCCAATTACATGCGTCTTAGGCCATTTAAAGTTGATCACAGCTCACTGTTCTCTTTTTTCCATTAAAAGAAACCTGTAGCCGGGCTCAGTGGCTCAGCTTATAATCCTGCACTTTGGGAGGCTGAGGTGAGTGGATTGCCTGAGCCTGTGGGTTCGAGACCCACCTGGGCAACCTGGCAAGACCTCATCTCTACAATAAGTTAAAAAAAATTAGCCGGGCGTGGTAGCACACGCCTGTTGTTCCAGCTACTTGGAAGGCTGAGGCAGAAGGATCGCCGGAGTCCAGCAGGTTGAGGCTG
>NW_007247359.1:27604-32865 GCF_000164805.1 Carlito syrichta
CTGGAACTACAGGCACGCGCTACCACACCCGGCTAATTTTTTGATTTATTGTAGAGATGAGGTCTCGCTGCCCAGGCGGGTCACGAATAAAAATCCTTTCAATGTCTCTAACACATTCAATCTTTCCTCAAGCTTCTTTGTTTTTTTAGAGACTTGAACTGAGCTCAAGTGATTCTTCCACCCCAGCCTCCTGAGTATCTAGGACCTACAGATGTGCATCACCACATCTGGCCGTTTTAAATTTTTTTGTAGAGATGAGATCTCGCTGTGTTGCCCAGCATGTCTTGAGCTCCTGGCAGCAAGCAATCCTCCCACTTCGGCTTCCCAAAGTGCTGGGATTACAGATGTAAGCCACTGTGTCCAGACTGTGATTGTTTTAATGCAGATGGCTTATTTTATTCTCTCAACCACACAGAACTATGAGGCAGGCACTATTGCTAATTCCATTTTGCGTTTCAGATTCCATGACTTACCAAAGGCCATACAGCTAGTGACAGTAGAACTAGGATTCCATCCCAGGCTGTGCTAGAAGCCTTCCCTGAACTGCTCAGGTCCTAACAAGAACCGGGGTTTGCCCCATCAAGGACCCGACCTGAAGCACTCAGGAGTGTGTGGGAGACAAGGTCTGAGCCTGCTGTGTCTGGGGAAAGCCCTGGCCATCTGGAAGAGGTTGTGTCATCTGTGACTGATTCTGTGTCTCTCAACTCCTTGACAGTGCAGCCGTGTGTGTCCTTCTGTCTCTCAAGTCTTTAGCTCTGGATGTTTAGCCTCAAGTCTACCGAGGTGGAGCCCAGTCCTGAGCGCCCAGAGGGAGGGGTGGCTCCAGGAGCAGGGGGTAACTGGCTCCCTTCCCTGTTCCCTCCCCCGCAGCTCCCCCAGCTGCACATCACAGACCTGAGGGGACTGTGCTCCCTGGTCCCCAGTGGATGGCAGCCAGGAGCCCCATGATCTGGTCACATGTGCACAATGACACAGCCGAGGGCCCGGTGATCCCAGCTGCCAAGTTCGGAGCACTTCTCGGGACCTGGAACAGAGCAGGCACTATTTCACCTCCTTCACACAGCACTCCCGTTTCACCCAGTTCTGCAGGGAAGTGCAGGTCACAGCATGTTCAGGTGCCTGAGGTGACCCAGAAGAACCAGGACTTGAATCCAGTTCCTCTGATTCTGACCCCTGCCTGTCCAAGCAGCATGTATCCTCTGCATGCCTCAATCCTGAGCACAGATTAATGCAGGCATACACACATGTCGCACAGAAGTGCAGCAGGCCAATACACACACACATCACAGAGGTGTATGCACACAGGCACAAGGACTGACATGGGGCACACACCTCACATGTGCACACAGCAGATATGGCTCACTCGTCTGGACAGGTGTGCCCACCCACAAGACACAGACACTTCCCAAGTGCACAGGCAATAGCAACTGTGCCCAGAGCACACCTACAAGCCTGCTGCTCCCCTCTGAGCTGGAAAGTAATGACTCACATTTTCTGTGGTCCGTGAATGTGCCCCAAAGCCCAGGGCAGGTCATGCTCCAACCAGCTCCAGACTTCCCATGTTGCTCAGGGTCAGAGCTGGGCAAGTCCAAGGCTGGCATGCCCCGGACTTTCCCCAGATCTGGGCCTTGGGCTGGATGCAGCCCGTCTCCCCGCCCAGGAGGAAGCTGCCTAGCTGATGTGGGTAGGAGCTCAGACTGCACCTAGGAGGTGTTAGAAGGAGACCAAGAATCTCAGGCCCTGCTGCCCACTATGTCCCCATCTACAGCCCCTGTGTGCCCACCTGGGGAAGATTCTCTGTGTACCCATTCACAGAAGGTCCTTGTGTCCACACTGGGGGTTCTGTGCCACCTGGGGAGGGTACGTTTGTGCCCACCTGGGAAGAGTCCCCTGTGTCCATCAGAAAAGGTTGCTGTGCCCATCTAAGAAGAGTTCCTGTGTCCATCTGAGGAGGGTCCCAATGTCCATCTGGGGAGGCTTCCTGTGCTCATCTGAGGAGGTCTCTGTGCCCATCTGGGGAGGGTCCCCTGTGTCCATCTGGGAAAAGTCCCTGTGCTCACCTGGGGAGGGTCTCTCTGTCCATTTGGAGAGGGTTCTTGAGTCCTTCTGGGGAGAGTCCCCATGTTTGCCCCTGTGTCCATCTGGAGAGGGTCTCCCATGTCCATCCACAGACGGTCCCCTGTTCCATCTTGAGGGGTTGCTGTGCCCACCTGGGGAGGGTTCCTTTGTGCTCACCTGTGGAGGGTCCCTGTGCCTATCAGGAAAGGTCTCTGTATTCAACCTGGGAAGGTCTCTATATCCATCTGAGGAGGGACACTACCTTCCAGAGAGTGTCACCGTGTCTATCTGAGGAGGGTCTCTGTGTCCATATGGGGAAGCTCTCCTGTGTCCATCAGGGCAGGGTCCCTGAGGTCACCTGAGAAGGGTCATCTGTCTCCATCTGAAAAGGGGTCCCCATGCCCATATACAGAAGGTCCCTTTACTGGAGTGCCAGGAAAAGACAATGCACAAAGGAGTATCAGCCCAGACACTTTTGTCTGTTTGGGGCAGGGTGACACATTTGTCCCAGTCTTCTGGAATTCAGCGGCAACTCCCTGCTTGCAGGGTGCTTGGCCAGGAACCATCCTCCTGAGACACCCACCCACGTGGCCCCCCGGCTCAACCTGGAGTGGTGCCCTCCCCTCACCTTGAGTCAGCCAAGTGGACTCCTGGGGCCTCCTTGCTGGAGCACCTCCTTCCAAGGCTGAACCGGAGAAAAGGAAAGCCAGGGGCGCAGACACAGCCACCGGTGCCCAGCCTCAGAGCATCCCTTCACAGCTTGTCCTCTCTTTCTGGCCCACCTAGAGGGAGAGGCTCGGCCAGAGCTGGCAGGACAATTCTGTGACCCAGGCTGGACAGGAGAGCACAGTCACGGGCCTCCCTAGGCCTGTGCTGAAGAGGTCATGGGCAAAAGGCCAGAAGGCGACGTGCACAAGCCATGGGCACACAAGCTGGGGGTGGGGCCGGCACGGACAGGGCGCCTGCATCTCACTGTGCTGGACAGGCCACTGCGTGGAGAGGACCCTGGGGTGAGGCAGGCAGAGCCCGGGAGGCTCTCTTCCACCAACTTCTGCCAGAAACCTCTGGAGGAGCTTCCCCTTCCAGCCCACCACAGGGGGGATGGTTCCTGGCCATTGCTGGTCAGGGATTGATGAGGCCAAGCACAGGCTTCCAGTTGACCTTCCACCCTCTCCCACCCCCCAGATCTCAGGCCCTTGCCTCACAGCAGGGGAGCCAGCAGCCACCAGGAGGGGTTCAGGCCAGGCACTGACGGGCCAGGCAGGGAGCTGAAGGTGACATCTTTGAGGCAGCAGACGCCAGGTGCTTTTTGGGAACCGTGGACACCCGGCTGCAGGAAGGTGAACGCTCCTGCCACTGCGGCCTGCACCCCACTTGGGGAAGGGCAGGGTAGCCCCAGTCGTCTCCCCAGTGTCCATGCAGCAGGTAGCAGGGCCACCTGAGTTGGGGTCTGCCCAGGGCGGTGGGCACCGGGGGTCTCAACATCACACGTTGTGTGTACACAAGTCACAAGGCCCGCCCACATCTGGAGCCCGCAAATCCCACTGTGGGCTCCAGTCTAGGGTGCCCTTCAGTGACAGCCACAGACACGACCCCCTGCCATGGGGCCGCAGAGCTGGGCCTGAGCGGAGGCTGGGTTGGCGGGGCAACTGGCTTGTCCCTGCCCTGCAAGTGGGACAGGTTGGACACCACGTCCAGACAGCAGCAGGTGGCTAGGCCGTCCCAGAGCTGGGGAGCTGCTTCTGGGCCCGCCTGCACTCAACCTCTTCTTCAGTCCCACGATCCCTGGGTGACCTTGGGCGTGCGACTTAACTTTAAGGGTCTCGATCAGTTGTTTGTTGCTCTTCTTATTGCTTATTTCATAAATCACACGGAATTTATTACGACGCAGTGCTGCGTAACAGATTAACCTAAAATTTAGCAGTCTAAATCAATAAACACTGACATTCTCATGCACTTTCTGAGAGTCAGGTTCCAGGAGCAACTCTGCTAAGTGGTTCTGACTGAGGGTCTCTCAGAAAGTCAAGAAGCTGGCAAGGGTTGCAGTCTCATTCAAAGGCTCAACAGAGCTGGAGGAGTCCCTTTTTTGGGAGACAAGATCTCACTCTGGCACCCAGGCTGGTCTTGAATTCTTGGCCTCCTTCCATCTTAGCCTCCCAAAGTGTTGAGATCACAGGCATGAACCACTGTGTCCAGCCCAAGGAGGATCCAGTCTTGTTTTTGGTTTTTGTTTTTTGGTAGAAACAGTCTCGCTATGTTGCCAAGGCTGCAATTCTCCCACCATGGCCTCCCAAAGTGCTGGGACTGCAGGTGTGAGCCACCATGCCTGGCAAGGAGGATTCCCTTCTAAACTTGCAGATGTTGGCAAGAGATCAGGCCCACATTCTGTGGGTCTCCCCACAGGCAGAGACATGGGGCAACAGTGGACATGATGCCTCACCATCACCTCCGCAGGGACTACCGATCCCGCGAGCCAACCTCGGAACACTGAGGTATGATGCCAGGAAAGGATTGCTAGGGTCATCTAGGAGGCTGCCAACCCCAGGGCCTCCATTTCTTTGTCTGGGTGCATCCAAGGGTTGGCATGGCCCCTGGGGCTCCAGGGGCAGAGGGACAGCAACCAGGCACAGGTGAGGGGACAGCCCTAGAGCTAGGGGTGCCAGAGGAGGAGGCGGCTAGGGCCCAGGTGAGGAAAGGGGCCTGGGGAGGGCGAGCTCTGGCCTCTCTTCCAGGGCTCTAAGCAACCCCAGCCCCACTCCATTCTCACATTCCCCAGTGACCGGAGTTTAACTGCAGTCACCATGGGGGCTGTTTCCTCCTCCAGATTCCAAGTGCCTGTGATCTGCTGTCACTGCTCAGTCCCCAAGCCCTGGCTCCGCAGCAGACAGACCCAAACATATGAGGCTGGGACTCCAACCAAGCACAGGAATTCTGCAAATATTGATTGGCCCCTGGTCCTCCCAGGCACTGGGTGGGAAGGAGGCGGGGGGAAGTGACCACACTGCCAGCCATACCCCCTCTGCCCAGAAAAAGGTGCTTCACCTATTATTCAGTTGGACGCATCTGCAAGACAAAAACCACGATAAAAATAGCTGAGAGTAAGCCGGGCTCCGCGGCTCAGCCTGTAATCCCGCGCCTTTGGGAGGCTGAGGTGAGTGGATTGCCTGAACCCGCGGGGTTGAGACCCGCCTGGGCAGGGAGAC
>NW_007247359.1:32902-34807 GCF_000164805.1 Carlito syrichta
CACTGCACTCCAGTCTGGGCGACAGAGTGAGACTCCAACTCAAAAAAAAAAAAAATAGCTGAGAGGAGGAGGAAGGGAACAGGTCCGGAGCCAGCCCCCCAGGAGCCTCCTCTGAGGCTGGGGAGAGAGCAGGAGGGCCCCTCCCTTGGGGGCCAGGGAAGCAGGTTCCAGTGGGCCTCCTGGCAGGGTGTGGGGAGAGACTGCAGCCGTGGTGGCAGAACAGCTCGGCTGTGTCTGAGCCTCTCTGCTCTCAGCTGTTGGGAAGTGGCCGCCTAGGGAGGTGCAGCCCCTCTGCCACCTCCCCTGGGGTCAGACTCAGCCTGGGTGCTGCTTCCTGGCACCTCCCAGCTCTGCCATTCAAACTGATTGAGTAGGTCAGTGTGAACTGAGGCTCACTGTCAGGCAGGTGTCAAGGACAGACGAGAAGGACAGACTCGGCCTCCTTTTCTGAAGCCCAGGCTGGCTGGGCCGACACCCAGAACAGAAGAACTTGGGGCAGGCTGGGGCAGATGAAGGAGGAAGGGAGGGCCAAGCACAGCGGAAGAGACCAGGAGGGGCTTGCCTGTCGGAAGAGTGTCCCCAGAGCGTGAGAGGTCCCGGAGGGCTAAACCGGGTCCCTCTGCAAAGGTCCCACTAGCTACGGGGGGAGAGGTTGCAGGCCCAGGATCTGGAGGAGTGGTCCTGTCCTCTTCCAGGAGAGGGACAGGATAAAGACCCACATCTGGCTAGCCCTTCTCCCCCTTTGCCTGCAGGATTTGGGGCCGGCTTCCCTTCCCAAAGCCCCCAGGCCCTGCCTCTTTCTGAGCAAGGCCATTCCTGAGTGGCTCCTCCCCCAACGACGCCTAGTTCCCAGCATCCCCCTGGAGACCCTCCAGCCCTCCTGCAGGGAGGCCTCCCTGGAGATCCAGCCTTGGAGGTCCACACCCTCCTCCTTCACAGGACTGGCGCTCCAGCTCTCGAGGGGAAAAGGTGACCTTGGGAGTCCCCTGAGTGGGTGCCCCAGCCCCATGCTTCCCTGCCCGGATGCTCTGAATGCTTGGGGAGGCGGCCAGGCAGGAGGTGGAGACGAGTTTGGTGGGAACCTGGAGGCTCCTGCCAGGAATGTGTCCAGAGGGCCCAGGTGAACCCTGCTGGGGACACTGGCCAAGCTGCTGGAGGAGAGGCTGGATGTCTGTGGAGGGATAACTCACTCTCCTCCCACCGCCAGCCAGGCAGGAGGCAGGCAAATGACCAGGAACTCAGGGGCAGCTGGGAAAGGAATTCTGACCCGTGGTTTGGAGGAGCTCAGACTGCCGCCCAGACCAGCCTTCTCATCCAACGTGGCTCACGCCCCCAGTGGCAGCTCAGGGGGCCGGGACGGTAACGTGCGTGCAGGGGTGGTCCAGGGGTCTTCTGCTGCACCCAACAGCAGCTGCTCAGGATTTGTGTGAGAGAGGAGCCCCCAGGCTGTGTCCACCGGGGAGGGCAGACAGCAGGACTTGGCTCCCTTGGGACCGCACCTCCAAGTCCCAGCACTAAGTCTCCTCCCCCAGCTCTCTCTCCTTCGGGAACCCTCCGCACTGCAGACGTAGGGTGGGGTAGACACTCCCATGGGCATGCCCAGGCATCTTTATGCAGCCAGGCCTGAGGCTTCAGGACAGAGAGCAGCCACTCTCACCCCGGCGCCTAGCACTCTACCCAGGACATTAGTGTACAAACACATCTCCACCTTCCACAGTCCCGGGGCAGGAGTTGGTAAAGGCACCCTTACAAAATACCTTACCCCTGATGCTGAACGAGGCCTTCTGGCACTGGGGTACACTCTGCTGGCTGTTATCTTTCTCCCAGAGGACTCCTCAAGACCTGGAGGGTCGCGGGCCCCAGGGCAGACCAAGGCACACCCCACCCAGGGGCAGCCGGGCGCCT
>NW_007247359.1:36389-36925 GCF_000164805.1 Carlito syrichta
AGTGAGACGACGTGCGGGTAGCCCGGTCAGGGCGGCCACGTCACGGACCGGACGTCCGGGTGACACGGGCAGGCGGGTGGCTTCACCAGGAAGCTGGCGGTGACTTCGCGGGCGGCGACTCGAGCCTGGCGGGCTGACGTCGGGCCGGCGGCGTCACGCTCTTCCGGATCACCCGACAGCAGGCCAAGCACCCGCAAGCAGGGCGCACACAAAACGGGCAGCCGCTTTTGTTTCGAAGGGGTGGGACGGGGAAAGGGGCTGTTGCTCATTTCGTGCTCGACAGCGTTTTCGTTTGAAGGAGCGCTGCGGGGGCCGTGCGCCTTCTGGCACTCGGGGTCTCTGCGTCCGCGGCGCGCAGGGCGGGGACCCTCGGGGCGTCAGGTCCCGCGCGGCGGCCGAGCGCAACAAAGAGCCACGTGGCTGCAGGAGCCGGAAGCGAGCCGGGGGGCAGAGAAGGCCCTTCCTTCCAGCGGCGGCCCAGGGCTCCCGGGGGGCCGGGCCGGCCCGGGGTAGGGGCGTGGCGGGAAAGGGGCCCC
>NW_007247359.1:36945-41885 GCF_000164805.1 Carlito syrichta
AGGAAGCCGGGGGTCGGACGGGAGTCCGCGGAGGCGACCCGGCCAGCACAGGAAGCCCTGGCAACGCTGATCCGGACCCGCTCGCCACCCGGGACCCTCTGCACCGGTCTGGACGCTGGGGGGTACCGCGGCCCGCCCTCTCCCCGGCCCCCGGTGGCCGCCGCCGCCTCCTACTAGGGTCGTCCCAGGGAAGCTGCTGGCCGTGCCACCCAGTCCTCTGGGCCGGAGTCTGGGTGGACTCTGGGCCTCCCCAGCTTCCCGTGGAGGCCAGACTTCCCGTGGAGGCAGGGGTTAGGATGGGAGGAGGGGCCGGAGGAGGGTCGCTGGCGTCCTTTCGCTCACTCGTAGCTAGAAGGGCCCAACCTCCCCGTACCTGTTTCCTCACCTGTAAGAGGAGTCATCTTTTTACTTCCCCGGGGATTGTTGGGAAGATACACGGATTCTGCTTCCTTTCTTTAAATTTTTTTGAGTCAGAGTCTCACTCTGTCGCCCGGACTGGAGTGCAGTGGCATGCTCCTGGCCACTGCAGCCTCCACCTACTGGGCTCCGGGGATCCTTCCGCCTCAGCCTTCCAGTAGCTGGAACTACAGGCGCGTGCTACCACACCTGGCTAATTTTTTGATTTACTGTAGAGATGAGGTCTCGCCAAGTTGCCCAGGCGGGTCTCGACCCCGCGGGCTCAGGCAATCCACTTTCCTCAGCCTTCCAAAGCGCGGGATTGCAGGCTGAGCCACCAAGCCCGGCACAGATTCTACTTCCATAGCATATTGAGGTGCCCAGGAAGCACTGAGGTAGGCCAACTGTAGTCTTTCCTGCTCTGCCCTGCCCTGGGGAAGGAGACTGGCATCTGGGGGAGGAGACTGAGGCAGGCAGGACCTCTACTCACCTCTGCCCTGCCAGAGAGGGAGGGATACGCCCACCCCAGTGTGTCCAGGCCTGTGCCCTGGCTCCCTATTCCCTGCCCTACCAAGGAGCTGTGTCTAGGCCAGACCAAGGTGAGCGTCCCCTGGGTCTGCCCCACATCCCCTGTGTCTCTGCCACAAGGCCGCACCTTCCCTTGGCATGGCTGTGTCCCTCTGGCTGTGCCCCCCCCTTCCTCTCCAGTCTGAACTTGATCTCTAGCAAGGCCCTTGGAGCTGCCCTGCACTGGGCTGCAGCAGGGGATGGTGCTGACTCCCTGGTGGGGCAGGCTGCATTTTCCAGAGGTGACCACAAAGTCACACCTTATGCTGCACCCTCAGTGAGGCTCTGTGACGGCCTCAACCAGGAGGAACAGGAGCAGTTGGCAAGACATGACTTCTGAGGGTGGATTTGAACGATGCCAGTATCCACTTTGCTGTCCTGGGACACCCACTCGTGGGGACCCAGCTGTCGTGAAGTGAAGAAGCCCAACAGGACTCAAAGAGAGACCCCCAAGGAGAGACCCTGTGAGACACCCATGGAGAGATCCTGCTGAGAAGCCCCGTGGAGAGACTGTAGGAGAGGCCTATGTCAGTGCTGCAGCCCACAGTCCATCTGAGGTCTCAGCTTCCAGACACCTGAGCAGACAGTCACCCTACCTTTAGCTTCCCGGCCGGCTGAGGCCCCAGACCCAGCAGAACAAAGCCCCTGCATGCCCTGTTCTTCCACTTGGTACATAGATGAGGGTGGTGCGGGCTACTGTGTTTTGGGCGGGTTTTCGCAGCGATCGCAACTGGCACAGAGGCGGTGGCTGAGCCCTGGACCACGGAGACTGCCCTTCCTTTCCTTCCCGAGTCCCTCCCTTCTTTGGCCATGGCAGAGGCCTGGTGGCTGCCCACCCTTCCTTCCCACCTAGCAGTGCGTCTTGGGAGCCACGGAAGGCCAGCCATCCTCGTGGACTTGAGAGGGCCAAAACCCACATGACTGATGGCCCCGGGGCATCTCCAGGGCCCACTGTTGGCTACAGGGTGGGGACCAGTGGGGCACCCGCATGTCCATGGGGAGCCTGCGGGGAAAAACTCTGGGTGTCTTCCAGGCCAGCCATGGGCTCCAATCTTGTGGAGTCTCCTCACATCTGGCACGAGGCTGTTCTCCACTCCTGACGGCCAGCTGGTGTCCCCAGAGGGCCTGCCAGGAGCTGCCATAGGCTCCCCTTCCAACCTCTGGCCTGGAGGTGGTGACTGCTCCATGCCCTGCCCCTAGGCACACCCTTGCCGGGGCTGCAGACATCAGGGACCTGTAACCCCTCCCCCGCCCTCGCGTGCTTCCCGGTGTCAGTTCCCTCCACTCTGGGCAAGGGGCAGCAGAAGCTGAGTGATCAAGGCCAGCCCCAACGGGATTCTCCCCTGGAGAGTGGAACTGGGCGCCGAGCTGTTGTGGGCACTTGCTGAAGGGATCCAGGGTGCTGGAGAGAGACCCTGGCCCGGCAGAGGCAGGGAGTGCCTGGCACAGAGGCAGCACTGCCTCCCTTAGAAGCAGCTCCTCTCGGTCACCCCACTGTCTGGGCAGTGATGGGGTCTCCCCAGGGCCTAGACATGGGCGATCTCTGTCTCTAAAACCTGGTGTTGGCACCTCTCCACCAAGTCACATCCCTTGGCTTCTGGGTGGCGACAGCGTCTCCTCTCCACTGCCTCCTGGGATGTGCACCCCGTGCTGGCTCCCTGGGTGGCCACTTTTCTCTCCACTCTCCACTCCTCAGCACCTGGGGAGGGGGAGGCATCCTTGTCCTTCGCCATGGGCACCACCAGATCACTTCTTCTCTACCAGAGCCACCCAGCTTTGAACCTCGTGCTACCAGCCCTCACCCTGTGGAAGTCATCTGCAGCCCTGCTGGCCTCCCCTCCGTTCCTGAAGGTTCTACGTCTGGCTGTCGGTCACTGTTCCCAGCAACTCCAAAACCCACAAGGGCGATTCTCCCACCTTGTTGTCCTCTCGTGCAGCGTCCTGTCCCCTCCCTGCTCAGTGACTGGCCCTGGGGGTCTGGGTCCTTTCTCCGCGCTGCAGTTCCTCCCGACTCTCTGCCTTTCTCCTCCCAGCCTCACAGCTCAGCCTCTGCTCTCCTTCAGCCTCCTCCTCTCCGCAGGAAGAGCTGGGTCCACCAGCTGTTGCATCCACCTCTCACTGTCTACCCTCCTCTCCTCCCTCCCGTTCACGTGGCCAAACCACAACCCGCTTAAATCCCCACCACCTCGGGGGGCACCGCCTGCCTGTTCTTTCACATGTGGTGGTCTGGGCAGTGCCAGTGGCTTCCCTGGCCTCACTCGGGCAGCTGCCAGCAGCCAACGTCAGCTGGGTGGGAAGGATCAAAGTTTCACCGTGCCGGACACCTGGGGCCTGTCGGCAGGCTGCCTGGCTCTCTGCCATGTGGCCTGGAGCCTGCCCAGCCTAGACCGGCGTCTGGGTGAGGCTCAGCCGACATTCCTAGGAAGGGGAAGCGGAAGCTCAAGCTCTCTTGAGGCGGGTCAGGAACTTGCATGGGAAACTCCCGCCACATTTCAGCGGCCAAAGCAGGTCACGGCTGCTGGATTCAAGTGGGGAGCCTCAAACATCCTCCTGGAACATCCTGCAACTGCTTGTGGCCAGAGAGGCACCCTGTGCCACAACCAGCCTCACCGTGGGCTCGGGACCCTAGACCTGTGGGCCCAGGGGCCTCTGAGTTTGGTCAGCACCTCGCTCTGCTCCCCCAAGACTCTTTTTTTTTTTTTTAGTTGGAGTCTCACTCTGTCACTCAGACTGGAGTGCGATGGCCGCTCCCAGCCACCACAGCCTTGACCTGCTGGGCTCCGGCGATCCTTCTGCCTCAGCCTTCCAAGTAGCTGGAACCATAGAGGCGTGCCACCACGTCCGGCTAATGTATTTATTTATTGTAGAGAGGAGGTCTCACCAAGCTACCCAGGCTAGTCTTGAACTCCTATACTCAGGTAATCCTCTCACCTCCGCCTCCCAAAGTGCTGGGATTACAGGTGTGAGCCACCGAGCCCAGCCAATATTTGCCATTTTTAAAAAGCTGCACACACACACACACCCACACACACAAACACACACAAAGCAGAAAAATAGGAACACTGGATGATCCTGAATGTTATGTGTTGGGTCTATGGGTGTTTTCTGCAGTTTTCAATTTTTCTATAATGATCAGTAAGGCTTTCTAATCATCAGAATCAAAAAGTACTTTTTAAAGCATTATACAGTGCATCTTGAAGTGTGCCCTCTAATCTTTTCTGAATGACATTGTAAAATTTGAAAACTCTTGTATTTGAAATATGGCAGGTATGCAAACCTAACAACAATATTTTTCTAGTTTATTGTGAAGTGAACTCAAATAATTCTGATCTATCTACTATGGCCTGTACTATATTCTATTTACATTTGTTCAACACACATTTATAGTTTAATCATATAGGTATCATTTCAACACCTAATCTCACATTTGAAAGATGGTACTTTTAACACTATACTGGTTTTGAGAAATAATACTGGAAAAAAAAAAATGAAGGCCCGGCATGGTGGCTCATGCCTGTAATCCTAATACTTTGAGAGGCCAAGGCAGGAGGATCACTTGAGACCAGGAGTTTGAGATCAGCCTGGAGAATACAGTGAGATCTTTGTCTCTCTCTCTCTTTTTTTATTTTAGTTGAAGTCTCTGTTGCCCAATTGGAGTGTAGTGGCATGCTCATGGCCACTGCAGTCTCGACCTGCTGGGCTCAGGACATCCTTCCACCTCAGCCTTCCAAGTAGCTGGAACTACAGGTGTATACTACCACACCTGGCTAATTTTTAAATTTATTGTAGAGATGAAGTCTCACCAAGTTGCCCAGTCTCATCTTGAACCTGAGGGCTCAGGCAATCCACTCACCTCAGCCTCCCAAAGTGCTGAGATTACAGGTTTGAGCCACCGTACCTGGCCTGATCTTTGTCTCTTTAAAAAAGAAAAAAGAAGCCGGGCTCGGTGGCTCAGCCTGTAATCCCGCGCCTTTGGG
>NW_007247359.1:42449-43789 GCF_000164805.1 Carlito syrichta
TTACAGCAGTGCGCTACCACGCCCAGCTAATTTTTTTGATTTATTATAGAGATGAGGTCTCACCAAGTTGCCCAGGCGGGTCTGAAACCCGAGGGCTCAGGCAATCCACCCACCTCAGCCTCCCAGTGCTCGGGATTACAGGCTGAGCCACCGAGCCCTTCTGGATCAGCTTTCCTTTTTTTTTACTTTTTTTTGAGTTGGAGTCTCACTCCGTCGCCCAGACTGGAGAGCAGTGGCCACTCCCGGCCACCGCAGCCTCGCCTGCTGGGCTCCGGCAATCCTTCCACCTCAGCCTTCCAAGTAGCCGGAATTACAGACATGCGCTACCACGCCCAGGTGATTTTTTTTTATTTATTGTAGAGATGAGGTCTCGCTGCCCAGGCGGGTCTCGAACCCGTGGGCTCAGGCAATCCACTCACCTCGGCCTCCCAAAAGCGTGGGATTACAGGCTGAGCCACTGAGCCTGACTAGCTTTTCTTAAAGGGTTGATCTTGACACTTGATACAGCCTGAGAAGGGATTACAGACAGCCCACCCTAATATGCTATAAAGACCCCTGTTGGTAGCTCCTAGGCTTAATTAGCTTAATGTTAATAATTAATTTATACATGTAATGATATTTATTTTTCAGTTGTATGCCTGTGAGCTATAAAAAGGACAAATATTAGTTTGGGGAGGAAAACATTTTAATTGCTTTCAAATGTTCCAATAAATTCAAACATACTCTTGCTCAATAATTTTTTTGGAGTTTCTTACATATTTGTTTGCCAAATTTCTCTAGTTTTCTCCTATTATCTTTAAAAAAATTTTTTTTTAAGGTTAGTCATCTCCTATTATCTTAATCTTAGGAACTATAGAAGATACTACGTGTTGCTGGCTGGTCGGAAAATGTAAATGTTTTTATTTTTATTTTATTTATTATTTATTTATTTGAGTTGGGGGTCTCACTCTGTCACACAGGTTGGAGGGCAGTGACACGCTCCCGGCCGGCCACCGCAGCCTCGACCTGCTGGACTCTAGCGATCCTTCTGCCTCAGCCTTCCTAGTAGTCAGAACTACAGGCACGCACTACCACTACCGGCTTGTTTTTGATTTATTGTAGAGAGCTCCCCAAGTTGCCCCAGTGGGTCTCAAACCCGTGGGCTTGGACAACCCTCTCGACTTCGCCTCCCAAAGTGCTGAGATTATGGGCTGAGCCACCAAGCCGGGTCTGTAAATGTTTTTTTTTTTTTTTTTTTTTTTAGTTAGAGTCTCTGTCGCTCAGACTGGAGTGCAGTGGCTGCTCCTGGCCACCGCTGCCTTGACCTGCTGGGCTCCGGCGATCCTTCCGCCTCAGCCTTC
>NW_007247359.1:44461-45455 GCF_000164805.1 Carlito syrichta
GACCTCATCTCTACAATAAATCAAAAATCAGCTGGGCGTGGTAGCACGCGCCTGTAGTTTCAGCTACTTGGAAGGCTGAGGCGGAAGGATCGCCGGAGCCTAGTAGGTCGAGGCTGCGGTGGCTGGAAGCATGCCACTGCACTCCAGTTGGGGCGATGGAGTGAGACTCCAACTCAAAAAAATAAATAAAAAATAAATAAAAGAGGTAAACGTTGATTATGTAGGGTAGAGATGGTTAAAAAAAAAAAAACTAGCTAAAAGCTTAAGACTCAGAAAATAGCGAAAACCACCTAAGGCCCCCAGGGAAAAATAGTATATATTTTTTTCACATTCCTGTTTAAATATTTGTTATCTTCAAGTATAGTTCCTGCTGAAAACATCCCAATAATAAATGATTAGTCTCTGACTAAGAAAATTTGTCAATTAATGACCCACTTAAAGGCAAAGATATATTAACAAGGGCAGGAGGACTCGTGAGTTGCTAACAGCTATGGAAACAGCAGCAGTCCCAGCTAGGTAGCAAAGGCGCACAGGTTGTGTCCCAACCACGGCAAGTTGGCTAAGATTATTTCAGTCCATTGAGCAACTCACTGCAGGCAGGCACTGCTGACACTGGATTCTATGCAAACAGAACACAGTGGAACACATTAGGGATGAGAGGTACCCTTGTGTTCTAGACGAAGAAGCTTTGAATTATTACAGCTTAAATTTTTAGTTTCCCTAATGGATTGACAGTGCTTTTTTGCATACCTTGAAAACTAAGACAGACATAAAATCTTGATTTTATCTCCGGCTTTATTTTTTTTGAAATTGAAAGAAGACAAGCCGGCTTGGTGGCTCAACCTGTAATCCCGCGCTTTTGGGAGGCCAAGGTGAGTGGATTGCCTGAGCCCGCGGGTTCGAGACCCGCCTGCGCAATTTGGCGAGACCTCATCTCTACAATAAATCAAAAATCAGCCAGGCGTGGTAGTGCACGCCTGTAGTTCCAGCTACT